>NC_079231.1:27439715-27739715 GCF_029633865.1 Lampris incognitus | reverse complement strand
AGATCAGCTCCTACTGTAGCCTACGCAAGAATTGGGACCCACATTAGACATTAGGAATGGATAAAATAAATTACGGGGCAGACAAAATGAACACATACACTCACTGGCCACTTTATTAGGTGCACCTTGCTAGTACCGGGTTGGATCCCCTTTTGCCTTCAGAACTGCCTTAATCCTTCGTGGCATAGATTCAACACGGTACTGGAAACATTCCTCAGAGAGTTTGGTCCATACTGACATGATAGCAGCACGCAGTTGCTGCAGATTTGTTGGCTGCACATCCATGATGCGAATCTCCCGGTCCACCACATCGCAAAGGTGCTCTATTGGATTGAGATCTGGTGACTGTTGAGGCCATTTGAGTACAGTGAACTCATTGTCATGTTCAAGAAACCAGTCTGAGATGATTCGAGCTTTATGACATGGTGCGTTATCCTGCTGGAAGTAGCCATCAGAAGATGGGAACACTGTGGTCATAAAGGGATGGACATGGTCAGCAACAACACTCAGGTGGGCTGTGGCGTTGACACGATGCTCAGTTGGTACTAAGGGGCCCAAAGTGTGCCAAGTAAATATCCCCCACACCATTACACCACCACCACTAGCCTGAACCGTTGATACAAGGCAGGATGGATCCATGCTTTCATGTTGTTGACGCCAAATTCTGACCCTACCATCCGAATGTCGCAGCAGAAATCGAGACTCATCAGACCAGGCAACGTTTTTCCAATCTTCTATTGTCCAATTTTGGTGAGCCTGTGCGAATTGTAGCCTCAGTTTCCTGTTCTTAGCTGACAGGAGTGGCACCCGGTGTGGTCTTCTGCTGCTGTAGCCCATCTGCCTCAAGGTTCGACGTGTTGTGCGTTCAGAGATGCTCTTCTGCATACCTCGGTTGTAATGAGTGGTTATTTGAGTTACGGTTGCCTTTCTATCAGCTCGAACCAGTCTGGCCATTCTCCTCTGACCTCTGGCATCAACAAGGCATTTTCACCCACAGAGCTGCCGCTCACTGGATATTTTCTCTTTTTCGGACCATTCTCTGTAAACCCTAGAGATGGTTGTGCGTGAAAATCCCAGTAGATCAGCAGTTTCTGAAATACTCAGACCAGCCCGTCTGGCACCAACAACCATGCCACGTTCAAAGTCACTTAAATCACCTTTCTTCCCCATTCTGATGCTCGGTTTGAACTGCAGCAGATTGTCTTGACTATGTCTACATGCCTAAATGCATTGAGTTGCTGCCATGTGATTGGCTGATTAGAAATTTGCGTTAACGAGCAGTTGGGACAGGTGTGGCCTAATAAAGTGGCCGGTGAGTGTACCTCTTTCTACATGTCCAGAGCGGGAAAGAGGCAGAGGTCAGGGGGAACATATGTTTTGGGGCTACTAACAGGAAATGAAGTCACAACAGGGAGGGGCTACATTCACCCCCCTAGAATTATACAAAAATTTGAACATATCACAAATTGCAATCATCCAAGAACACAACACCCACAGCAAAGTCAGCAATACCTGCCACCTACTAAGGTTAGGAGAGCCACATACTGGCGAAGTGCCAAACCATATCTAAAACCACTCCACGGACAAAACAAGGTGCCTGTTACACCTAACCAAAATGGACACAAAGGGGCGACGACTCACAAAATGAAATCAACCAAAAAAATAAATGGCAAATTCCACAGTGGACATTACACGAACCAAACAGCAATGTAGGCCTACATTACACTACCCATATAAACACATTAGGCCTAAAACAAAAAGGAGGCAGACTGTGGAGCAACAGTATAGCGTGGACTGAACTGAACCATGGTTTCAATCAACCTATGAACTGATCTCACTACCCTGCCATACCTAGAGCGAACACTATTCCCAGGGCTCTGAGGTAGGATGTCAGTGAGGGGAGGGGCATGGGGCAAGGGGAAGGGGGATGGTGTGAGATGAGCAGCATCATCGGTGGGGAGGACAGCTACTGCAGGGGAGGGGGCGCACTCAACAGGTAAGTCACTAACACCCTCCATCTCAGCATGGCTGGACTGATCACAGACCCAGGAAGCAGTGCGATCATGTTCACCCGGGTTCTGCCATGAGGATGAATCCACTCCTGAATGCTCGGCCTCAATGCCAGGCTCTGACACTGCCACTTCAGGATCAGGCATGTGCAGCGTAGAGGGGTCATGGGACACTGTGTCAACACCCTGGACATCTGGGACAGTTCCTGACATAGCTTCGCACATCCCTCTCCATATCGTACCAGAAAAAGTGCTGACGGACCAGCGACAATGTACGAAGCTGACCCTGGTGACCAGCCAGGTCATGAACGCCACCCAAGGCCTGCAATTTCAGGGAGTCTGGAAGAACGAACTGGAACCTCCTGTGTTTGGTCACTTGGTCCTTTGAGACTCTGTACAGGGTTCCATCCAACACGGTAAGTTTCTCCCATTGCTTCAGAATCCGTAACACCATCATGCTCTCCTTATCCCGCTCACACCTCGAAGGTCTCCGCTTCCTCTCAACGAAGTGTAGGACTCTACCGATGGTAGGATCCTGTCTCTGGTGGCTCTGCAGGTCTGCGGATGAGAGTGAGGAGAACACATCTTGGCCAGGAGGAGCTAGCCCGCCAAGGTGACCAGCCAAGGAAGCAGCCCTCTGCATCGGGCCGGACTCCCAATCACCACAGGAGGAGAGGAGAGATGACACATCCTCTTAGGACAATGACATGCCACCAGTAGCACACAGAGAGTGGTTCTCGGCAGACTGAGCCAGACAGGTCACATGGAATGCATTTTGCACACAACTGTCATCAATGCTGCACACTTGTCCCAGCAACTCTGAGTAGGGCTCTGACAGGAGACGCTGGCCTAGAGGTTTGACAAAGGGAGTCCTGCTGACAGCATCAGCTACCACATTCAGTCTGCCCGGGACATGTTTGATCTCAAATGAGTATGGGGACAGTTTAGAGACCCAGCACTTCTCACACGCATCCAACCTCGGCTTCGTCATGATGTATGTGAGCAGGTTGTTGTCAGTCCAGACGGTGAACTTGTGGCCCTTGAGCCAGTGGCTGAACTTGTCACACACGGCCCATTTCAAAGCGAGGAACTCGAGTCTGTGAGCAGGATACTTCGCTTGGATGCGACTGAGGGCTTTACTGGCAAATGCAATGGGTCGGGCTTTGTCTTCGCCAGCAGGGACCTGGGACAACACTGCACCCAAACCATCCAGAGAGGCATCAGTAGAGAGGATGAACGGCCTGTTGAAATCTGGATGGGCCAGAACGACAGAGTGAAGCAGTGCAGACTTCAGGCCCTCAAAAGCCCTCTCACAAGCCGGATCCCAGTCCTGGGGAGTCAGTGGGCGGAACGTCCCCACTCTCCTGCAGCCTCTAGAGCCCTTCAGCTTGCGCTTCTGTCCTCCAGTCAAAGCAAAGAGAGGCTTTGCCATCTTCGAACAACCAGGGATAAAATGCTGATAGTACAGCACCATGCTAAAAAAAGACCTAATCTTCTTCTGAGGGGGGGGGGTGCAGCCATCGGCTTCCATCAGATCATCTTTCTGGAGATGACCGTGACCTTTTCCTGGTCACTCCACTGACATCAACCACATGACCTAGGAATCTCACAGACTTCCTCAAAAAGTTACACTTCTTCTGTGAGATCTTCAGGTTACTGACTCTTAGTCTGGTAAAGACGACCTCCAGCCGCCCCAATGCTTCTTCCTCCGACAGAGCAAACACCAGCAAGTCATCCAAGTAACAGAGGAGGCTGGAGAAGTTGAGGTCACCGAAAATGCTAAGCATCATGCGCATGAAAGACGCCGGACTGTTGCACAGACCTTGGGGGAGCCGATTATATTCCTACAGGCTGAGGGGTGTTGTGAAGGTTGTGAAACTCCTGTCAGACTCGTGGAGCGGGATGTTGTAGAACCCTGAAGTCAGGTCCATGGTGCTGAACAGGGCGTTTCCTCCAAGGGCAGCGAGGCAGTCTGCCTGATGGGGCAATGGATGAACGTCTTTGACAGTCTTGGCATTGAGACATCGAAAGTCTGTGCAGATCCTCAGGTCTCCGTTCTTTTTCCAGACCATCACGAGGGGGGTGGCATACTCACTGATCGATTTACTGATAATGCCTTTCAACTCCATGTCTGACAGCACCTCTCTCAGCTGTTGATAGTGGCCGGGGGAGACACGGCGGTAAGGGAGGCGGAAGGGGCGGTCATCAGAGAGATGGATGCGGTGGACGAACCCCTTCGCTTCTCCACAATCCAGCTTATCCCTGGAGAAGAGATCCTGGTAAGAGAGCACAAGTTCAGCCAACTTCCTCCTACAACTCTCACTTACCTCACAGCCATCAACATCAATGTCTCCCAAGCCACAATCCTTCGGCAGCTGCACCGGGTCTCCAGCTCACTGTGGCGGCGAACTAGGTGAGTCAGAGGTGTCGATAACCGATCTGCACGTCCCCTGAGTGATAGGCAAATCTTCCACAGCGAGGCAGGGGAAAACATCAGCTATCTTGGCGTTCCGGTGCAGTGTTATGGGTTTAGGTGTCGGGTTCAATACTTTGACAGGCACCCAGTGGTCCCCCCACATGGGTGTCACAACTCGTCCCACCAGGATGTTTCTGGGCGTCGAACGTGCAGCAGTCGGCTCCACCATCACGGTGCTCCCAGGTGAGATAGGAGACCCACTGGGCAGCTTACCCCACACCACATACTCGTGCTGGGGAAGGAGTGTGACAGCCTCTCTCAGTCGCACAGTACCCACAACATCTGGCACCTCCGGGCCTGACCATCGGGAAATACAGCTCAGCAGCTGGAGAAACTGCTCACAATCAGGGTCAGTGTTGCTTGAGGAGATAAGCTTCCAATACATGTCATCCCCCTTCATTTTCTGAATGATAGGTCTGAGAACATTGCTCCCTACAATAAACTCATCCTTTTGGTTCGGAACAACGAATGATGGAACAGTGAATTTAAAACCATCAACATCAATCTCCAACTCATAAATGCACCTTGGTCTAGTCATACCACCACCACAACCAACAAGGACAACATTGGGTGGCACTGGCTGGGGACAGGGTAGAGCCCCAGAATCTCTAAGCTCACTCTCTGCAGCTTCACTGAGGGTACATGACATACTGCCCGAATCTAACATACCTTTCAACACAACTTTGTCATCAATCTTAACAGAAGCATAAAACAACTCACTACTCTGCTCTACTCTCTGAGAGCCTGTCAGTATGACCATCTCATCTCCAGGTGATGCACTACAGGTCTGTACATAAAGTGAATGCAAGTCTTCTTCTTTACTGAGGGTTAAATCACTATTGCCCCTGCTACCCCTCTCATCACACGGGCGCTCTAGTTTAAATCTGCAGTGGGAGACTACGCTGGCATAACTGGGGGCTGGGGGCCCGTGGCGCATACATTCACAAAGTGCCCAGGCTAATGACAGCGGAGACAAAGTCTGTGAAACCTGCAGTGTGAATAGGTCGTGTGACTACTGTCACCACACACTGAGCACGGGGAACTGGACTGAGCGTGAGTGCATTCTGGCATGCTGGAATAGCCTCTTGACCGGCGGGGTTGGATCTGGGGCCGGTGGGAGTTACTCTGAGACCGGTGACAGTAGTTCTGGGACTGGGTGGGAGCCTGGCCCGAGGTAGCTAGCATTGTCGTACACAGAGACAGGACCTTGTCAAACAGGGCGGTAACCTGCTGAACGTTCACATCAATAACAGGCACAGTAGGCATAGGAGGAGACTGAGCAGCCAACATAGGGCGTTGTTGAGACTGACTGGGAACAAGAGTATATGCAGTGGCAGGTGCAGACGAAACCGGTGGAGAGGTTACCACGACAGGCTGGTGCTATGTGCCACAGTGAGGGGCTGGCACCATCCATTAATGTGTGCAGACTGAGACGTTTGCGTGTTGGGGATGGGCAGCTGTGCTCTTCAGACTCCTTACATGACCATCCAACCTCTCCTGGACTTCAGCTGCTGTCCACTGCTCCACGAGCTTGAACTGGAAATACACTGCCAGTCTGGGGTCAGGGCAATGAGTGATAAACATCATGACTACCTCAACACTCGGATCCTCAACACTCTTGTCTCGCCTGCGGAGGCTCTCATCAGCAACATCGATGGCTTTGTTCAGTCGGATCCAATAATCCATTGCACTTTCTGACACGCGTGGCACAGTCCCATAAAAGTCCTTCATAGGCATGCTGGAGTATGTGAGCTCGCTGAAATTGCACTTGAGGATGTCAAATATTGTGGTAGGAAGCTCAGCTGGACTGACTCCAGGACGACTACGGAGTGACACTTTCACCACATCTCTAGCTTTACCACTCAGCCTGCTCATTATCAGGTCAGACCTCTCAGCATCTGAGCCGCAGGCCATCCTGCTCATGTATCTCCTCATCATATCTTCCCACTCATGAATGGAAAATTTCTCAGACTTGTCACCTTTAAAAGGGGGAGGGGGCTTGGACTCTGACTGGACTACGACTTTAAGCTGTGTGGGATCGATAGTCACATTCTGGTTGTCTAGAGGCTGGGACTGAGATTGGGGGCTGCTGGGCAGGTGCATGGCATGGAAGCTAACAGCGATATTTTCACGCTAATCTGTTTAGCTAAATCAGTAATAACACTGCCCAGTGTTTCAGTAGTAACAACAACTTGGGGGGAAGTCTGCTGAGACAGGTGGGGGGCGTGTACGATAGGTGTTGAACTGGCAGAGGGACCCGACACACTAAACAGTGACTCATCATTCCCCTGATCAAGGCTGCCCACAACAGGACACACAGACCTAGACCTAGCTCTCCCATGGCCAACCGGCAATACCAACTGCCCTCTACCCACACTAGTGGACTGTCCCCTTCCCATACCATGAATGAACTGTCCCCTTCCCACACCATCAGTAGCATCACGCCCATCAGAGGAAGGGCTAACAGGTGTATTGAAGATATCTCTGCTAGCATGTCTCAATTAGGCTATAACAGTGCATAAACAAACACAATGAAACAAAAGCAAACGAATTCACAGCATCAAAACATCCAGCCTATGGCTTCAAATTCCCTAACAAGATCACAGGAAATAGTTTACCTAAAATAAAACCAATTCTCTTCCACCCATAAATAAACATACACAGCTCTAGCCAGCACCATTTGCGGAAAAAAACTCGACAGAAAAAAAAATCCTCCCAACACGACCTCCCCTCCCTCCCCTCCCCGCACACAGTCGTCACCATTCAACACGGAGCTTAGCTAGCTAGCTAGCATCTGTAGCACTGTTAGCATAGCAGGCTAACCCTGATACCATGAATGGAGCGGGGCGGGCTGAGAGAAGACGGCGGCTGCAGCAGGTGGCGACGCTTTCTCATCGGCGACGACGGATCGGACGGGTCATACGGCAGCAGGTGTGGCCGGTGTACTGTTTCAGTTGCGTTGTGTAGGAAAGACAGGACAACTTCTCTCATGCATGGGATCTGTATTCTGTCTGTGGCATATAAACAACACAGGACAGGTTTCAGGAAACTTTAGATCAGCTCCTGCTGTGGCCTCTTTCTACATGTCCAGAGCGGGAAAGAGGCAGAGGTCAGGGGGGACATACGTTTTGGGGCTACTAACAGGAAATGAGGTCACAACAGGGAGGGGCTACTATAAGCGTTTCCTGATGATATAATAAAATAAAACAACAATGTTGACAATGAAAATAACAATAATAATTATGTGGTGATACTTTGTGTAATTATACAACATATTTTGGTTATGACATGCTACACATGTTCATGCAGCTGAGCTTTGTGTACACTTTATATGTTGTGCATTCATATGCAGCTTATTTTTGCAAGGTTTTGTAATAAATACAAAAATGGGATTAATTTTTCATATCCATCATCTTAAAGGCGACCAGTTGCAGAAGTAGACAAGTTTATCGATGAAAAGACGAAAAATAAAAGAAATAAAAGGAGAAAGAAGGACAAAAATAAGGATTTGTGCCCAGGAAAGAGTCAAAATGGGTTGTACTGTACTCACTACACAAGACAACATGTTTATTCACAACACAACCCGGTAACCAGTGTTCAGCACATTGATCAGCATGTGATGGTGATAGTTGCATGAGTGCTTGAGCCGCCAGATCCCAGAGGTCTGCTCAGAACAGTCCGGTGTGTGTTGGATCAGTCTGTCTGAGAGCCTGGTCTCCTACATGTGTTTTCTAGCCTCCAGCACCTGCAGCCGCTTCAGGCCTGTGGCTCCTCCTTCATTCTGCAGCATGCAGCTGTTGCGTGTGACTCTGAGGACAGTCTTCCCACATCACACCTTAAAAATGAGCCCCTACACAAGCATGTATGCTGTGGATGTGTGTGTATACGACACTGTCTTGATACACCAGCAACAGGAAGCTAAATGGTTTGCATTGAACCCTTTAGGACTGCTGCTTTTAAGTGATGACCAGGAGTTCTTGTGACCTGATCGCCACATAACATGGCTCAGTTACATTTATCAAATAGTACAATCATCTGTTTGAAGATCACACACATTATCAGATGCTGCCAGCTCTTCTTCGGCGCTGCATGTCGGTAAAAACACGACTGCCCCCCTGTCTCTCTTGTATTGTGTCCAAGCTGAGCTGTCCCTCTAATATACTCGTTCCTAATGCTGTCCTTCTTCATCACTCCCAGTGAAAATCTTATCATCTGGGATTATACAAAATATATAGAAGTAAACTAAACGGAATATACAAAAGATCGTAGCGAATTTGGGAGGCAACCACAGAAACTACCGCGGCCTGGACGCGAACCCGTATCCCCCGCACCGCGGGAGACATCGCTCACCGCTCGACTAAAGAGTCGTGTTCGTCGGATAGCGGCCAACGTGTCTTCTTATCCATGCACGTTACACCACCCCCCCCCCTCCTTCGGGAAGCGCGTCCCCGCGTTTAAGCATATCAGCTCCTTCACGCCTCTGGGCGCCTACGCTTCCGATGGCCTTACGGTCGCTCCATCCCACTTCTGACACCAATGTAGCGAATTCGGGGGCAGCCCGGGAACCTGAATATACAAAATATATAAAAGTAAATTAAACTGAATATACAAAACATATAGAAGTAAACTAAACTAAATATACAAAATATATAGAAGTAAACTAAACTGAAGTAGTTGGTGCCTACAAATTAGAAAACGCATTAAAAGCAGGGTGGATCAAGAGCACGGGTATAAAATAAAATAATAAAGATAGAAGTATAGACGTTACACTGAGAAGAAGACGCAGCAGAATGTTCCCATCTTCAGTTATTGCACGGTTATTGTATACTGCACATAACATCAAGCCAGCAGACATGTCGTGCACATAATTAAGTAATATGGGCCAGCCTTAAATTAAATTATAACAGTATGAGTGACAGTAGAAGTGTTGCATATGAAAAATATCAATATGACAGTTAAAAGATAAATATGACAGTTAAAATATCATTATGACAATTAGAATATAAATATGACAGTTAAATACCAATATGACAGTTAGAATATAAATATGACAGTTGAAATATAAATGTGACAGTCAAAATACCAATATGACAGTTAGAATATAAATATGACAGTTAAAATATCAATATGACAGTTAAAATATCAATATTACAGTTAGAATATCAATATAAAATATCAATATAACAGTTAAAAATGTAAATATGACAGTTAAAATATAAACATGACAGTTAGAAATATAAACATGACAGTTAAAATATCAATATGACAGTTAAAATATAAACATGACAGTTAGAAATATAAACATGACAGTTAAAATATAAACATGACAGTTAGAAATATAAACATGACAGTTAAAATATCAATATGACAGTTAAAATATAAACATGACAGTTAGAAATATAAACATGACAGTTAAAATATAAACATGACAGTTAGAAATATAAACATGACAGTTAAGTCTTCCCTGTATGAGGGTCAAACAGGAAGATCTCTGGATCTTTCAGTGTGACGGGCGGTTCACTGAGAGTTGTTGATGAGGGCGCTGAAGTGGTGAGGGAGCGCCACCTGGTGGTACCTCCTCACAGCAAGAGACGGTTTTGCAGTTTCCACAGGGCATGTTGAGGCAGCTGTCAGACTCTGCCTCTGGGAAACTGCTACATACAGAATCTCACCCCGGGTTTACTTCACCATTTCCCTGTTCGCTAACATGTGAGCCTAGGAACCTGCTGACTTCATGCATCGGATGATCACATGATCCTGCTCGCTTCCTTCCCGGTCGGCAGGCTGCGCCCCAGACAACATTCTAACAAAGTGACAACAACACAACATATATTTTTGCCACTTTTGATAATCAAATGAACACAGGAATGCAACAGTGTTAGCCATGTGTTTGTGGGGAGGCGTAATTCTGCCATAGGAAAAAAGAAAACACTTTGCTCCAGTTTCAACACCCCCATCACTACTGCCATTAGAGTCAAGTACTTCTGAGAATACACAGCAGAGCTCAGCAGGTGTCATTAGATGTCCAAGTCGCCTGGACAGATGTCGTAATTCCACTCAGTGACCAGGGAAACAGAAACCCGTCCCTGTGGGAGAAATGGGCCCTCCCTTGCTGTAAGTCACTACAGAAACCGGTGCATGCAACTGCAGCTCCGTTTCCACACTTGCTTTGCATGTGATCACCAAGAATGGGCTTGACGCGTTATCTAGTGGACTTTAATAAAGGTATGGTTGTGGGTACCGAGCGGGCTGGTCGGAGCATCGTCAAGACCGTGGAGCTGCAGGGCTTTTTGGGGGCAGCTATCTCAAAGGATCTGGAAGGTGTCAAATGCAGAGAGTAATTGCCATACAGGGATCAATAAAGTATCTACAAAAAAACAACCCTTGGGCAGTTGTTGGGAGCACTGTTCTGCATGGTCAGCTTTACTGGACCCTTACCGAGTCACTGCCATGATGCGTGGCAGCTCAGAGCCAAAGGGGAAGCAATATGGTGCTTAACAGGGGTTTCCTTTTGGTTTTTTATTTCAGCTCACTGAGCGCTTGCTCAAAAATAAAGCCATTCTCTTGTTAATGCAGCTTATTTGTCATCAGGTCATCGTGCTAGTGAGCCTATTACACACAACACCACAATGAGCCGAGGCCTCCTGAGAAGAGCGGTGTCCTGACGTGAAGAACATGAGGCTACCGTGGCCCACACAGCTACAGAAAGTCTTCATGTGTGTTTGGAAAGAACAGGAGTTGAGTCCTTGTGGGGAGTTAAATTGCTGCACAACGCCAGCATACATGTGATCCACGTTCACGACTCTCCAGTCTTCAAGGAGGTGTAATGGGCTACACTACAGGAGAGCTGCTCAAGATGCCCAACATCAAACCTCCAGACGTGGCTGTGCAGGAGAAACATAGAGGATAAAAACCCGCAAGTCATGTGTGTTAACCAGCTTGTCGAATGAGCGTCCACATGTCCAGCTCTTCAGAACCAGCCCTACTCACAAGTCTACAGCCTTCAGCAGCAGTTTAACTTCATGCACCAGTTAGCCTGCAGTGTTGGAGCATTATTTACCCTGATTCTGTGCTTTTCTGGTGATTTCAACAAGCGGCAGTTACACTTTTTAGCTGTGAGATCACTCTTGTTGTGTGTGGAGGTAATCAAACCACAATGAATTAGATAATAGTGTGAGATCATCGACCTGAGTTAATCACATGATTATATTGGCAACATGTCCCAAACAACCCAATGACTGGTATATGAAATAATAATAATAACACACAATCTTGTGGATGCAGATGTCTCTGCAGAAACATATACCTAGTATGTTGTGATGGAAGGCAGCCAACCACAACAAGCTGAACACAAGTAGGAAAAGTAAAGCGTGACAAGGAATGTGCAAAGCTTTCTTTTCACAGCTACTGCTGAAATTTGGCATCTATGCCAACTGCACAGTCAGCATGGGAGGTTCTGTTTACCTCCAAAGGTTCTGGCCTACACCATCTTTAATTCCACTTTCTAGCTGAAACACTAGCCATTTATCCAGCCGTGCTTCAGCGGTTCTGTGGTTCTTACACACGTGACTACGAAAGAAATACATGAATAGAGACGAGCAATGCAGTGGCAACCATTTTCTTCACAGGTTGCCCAGTTTTCTTCTGATATTTCAGTCCATTCTCCGTGTAGTGGACGAGTCTGCCTGTTGAGCCGGAGTACCAGTAAAAAGAGAATCCAGGTTTAATTGTTTTTGTTTCTTTGGGGGGGGGGGGGTAAATCTTCTGTATTCGAGTCACATCTGTCAGACCAGCGATACACTCATCTGACACTTCTCACACACCGCACTAATGGTTTGGAACGGCAGCAAGATAAAGGAAAAACGACATCCATGTTTGTGTGAGTGTACTTTCTATTAGCTAGTTTTGGGGGGAAAATGGAGGCACCATAGAGGCACATTTGCACACACACACACACACACACACACACACACACACCCAGATATATCAGTAAGTTATAAATATAAATAAATGTAAGAATTATTTTTTTGCTTGGCTTGTGCTGTGGTAACAAACACGCACGTCGTCCATAACGCAGCATGGGATTGGTCGCCACCTTGTTTTCTCCTCCTCCTCGCTTGTTTCCTCCTCCTCCTCGCTTGTTTCCTCCTCCTCGCTTGTTTTCTCCTCCTCCTCGCTTGTTTTCTCCTCCTCCTCGCTTGTTTCCTCTTCCTCGCTTGTTTTCTCCTCCTCGCTTGTTTTCTCCTCCTCTTCGCTTGTTTTCTCCTCCTTGCTTGTTTCCTCCTCCTCGCTTGTTTCCTCCTCCTCCTCTCTTGTTTCCTCCTCCTCGCTTGTTTTCTTTGCCTCCTCGCTTGTTTTCTCCTCCTCTTCGCTTGTTTTCTCCTCCTCGCTTGTTTCCTCCTCCTCGCTTGTTTCCCCCTCCTCCGTTGTTTTCTCCTCCTCCTCGCTTGTTTCCTCCTCCTTGCTTGTTTCCTCCTCCTCGCTTGTTTTCTCCTCCTCGCTTGTTTCCTCCTCCTCCTCGCTTGTTTCCTCCTCCTCCTCGCTTGTTTTCTGCTCCTCCTCGCTTGTTTTCTCCTCCTCGGTTGTTTTCTCCTCCTCGCTTGTTTTCTCCTCCTCCTCGCTTGTTTTCTCCTCCTCCTCTCTTGTTTCCTCCTCCTCCTCGCTTGTTTTCTCCTCCTCGCTTGTTTGACCCTCCTCGCTTGCCGTAGTCGCGCTGGCAGATGTCGCACAACAGCGGGCTGAGGCAGGCAGTCAGTCAGTCGGTCAGTCAGGCCGTGTAATCGGAAGCGCAGGTGGGGAGACGGTTGCTGGCCATCTCTAGCTGGCTAGTCTCGTTAGCTAAACGCAAGCGATGGCCTCTGAAGTGCTGCTCTTGCTGGTGGTTTCGGGCTCGGTTTGGAGCCAAGTTGCCGCAGAGAGACAACTAGTGTACGTGACAGTGGTGAGTAACGTTACGCACACATCCAGCCTGCCCTTCCAGGTACCGTAAGCCCCTACACGAAACGCAGATAAGGACGCATGTTTGTTATTTGCGTTATTTGTTTTCACTTATAGGAGTCCTTTTGGGGGGGGGGGGTCTCACGATGGACATTTTCCCGGGGAACTAGGCAGAGATGCGCTCTGTCAGCTAGCTAGCAAGTGAGGCTACTCCAGTACGGAAGCTGACTGAGCCGGACTGGAGTCAGTGGAGCAGTGAGTAGGGTAACTAGCTACTGCGGACGGGCGCTACGTGTTGGTGTGCGGTTGGCGTTTCCCTCAAAACTACTTGCTACAAGTGTATGGGCTTGCCGGGAAGCATGTTGACTTGCTACAAGTGTATGGGCTTGCCGGGAAGCATGTTGACTTGGTACAAGTGTATGGGCTTGCCGGGAAGCATGTTGACTTGCTACAAGTGTATGGGCTTGCCGGGAAGCATGTTGACTTGCTACAAGTGTATGGGCTTGCCGGGAAGCATGTTGACTTGCTACAAGTGTATGGGCTTGCCGGGAAGCATGTTGACTTGCTACAAGTGTATGGGCTTGCCGGGAAGCATGTTGACTTGGTACAAGTGTATGGGCTTGCCGGGAAGCATGTTGACTTGCTACAAGTGTATGGGCTTGCCGGGAAGCATGTTGACTTGGTACAAGTGTATGGGCTTGCCGGGAAGCATGTTGACTTGGTACAAGTGTATGGGCTTGCCGGGAAGCATGTTGACTTGCTACAAGTGTATGGGCTTGCCGGGAAGCATGTTGACTTGGTACAAGTGTATGGGCTTGCCGGGAAGCATGTTGACTTGCTACAAGTGTATGGGCTTGCCGGGAAGCATGTTGACTTGGTACAAGTGTATGGGCTTGCCGGGAAGCATGTTGACTTGCTACAAGTGTATGGGCTTGCCGGGAAGCATGTTGACTTGCTACAAGTGTATGGGCTTGCCGGGAAGCATGTTGACTTGCTACAAGTGTATGGGCTTGCCGGGAAGCATGTTGACTTGGTACAAGTGTATGGGCTTGCCGGGAAGCATGTTGACTTGGTACAAGTGTATGGGCTTGCCGGGAAGCATGTTGACTTGGTACAAGTGTATGGGCTTGCCGGGAAGCATGTTGACTTGCTACAAGTGTATGGGCTTGCCGGGAAGCATGTTGACTTGGTACAAGTGTATGGGCTTGCCAGGAAGCATGTTGACTTGGTACAAGTGTATGGGCTTGCCGGGAAGCATGTTGACTTGGTACAAGTGTATGGGCTTGCCGGGAAGCATGTTGACTTGCTACAAGTGTATGGGCTTGCCGGGAAGCATGTTGACTTGCTACAAGTGTATGGGCTTGCCGGGAAGCATGTTGACTTGGTACAAGTGTATGGGCTTGCCGGGAAGCATGTTGACTTGGTACAAGTGTATGGGCTTGCCAGGAAGCATGTTGTATAGTTTCATGTATGCACAAAGCAAGAAGAAAACCACGACTTATGGAAATGGCTCGTTTGCGCTGCGTCAACGTTGATTTCCGCGACTCAGACACTTGCGACACGCACCAAACGCGAGTGTGCGGCGTTGGTGTTGCTGGACTGCTAATGAAAGCGGGTCCGCCGCACGCTCACAGGAGCATTTGGCCAACTTGACTCAAACCAAGCCGTCGCCAGTGTTCACGGGTTGTTGCTTGACTGCAGGCGAAGTGAGCTGTAACGGAGAGTAATGCAGAAGCTTTGTGCAACATTCTCGTCCGACCTGTCCAAGGCCTTTGTTCACAGTTTCGAAGGCGGTGTGTAAAGGTCACAGAGCCAGCCCAGCCCTTCACCAAGCAGGGACTCCTTAACGGGCCGCTTGTGCTGCACTAGTCATCAAGCTCAGCACGCAAGTGAGCTATGGCTTTGAATTCACTGTACTGTTTTAAGTTTGATCCCGAAAAAGAAGGCTAGTACTCTGTGAGCAGAGAAGACAACAGTCCGAAGTAACGGGCCCATTTCATATGTAATCATATGCTGCTAAATGTACCTTATGTGGACTAGCTACTTGCTGATGCACATTTCATGCAACACTTGATGTGAAATGTAGTTGTGTGGCAGGGTGTATGATGATGCATGATATTTATATATGCCGATAGTTATTTACTTTTTGTGCGAGTGGCCTTCCTTATCCTTGGGGGTAGAGTTTGTAGTTGCAGCAGTACAGGATGTAGTAAAAGCGAAATCCAATAAAATCAGTCTAAAAAGTTAGAATGTTAGTTCCAGAATCACTGATTTAATCACTAACTAATTTGATTAACACTAGATTGTTCTTCGTTAAGGTCAGGGACTTAATCAATAGTGTACCATGGACGACCTCCCGAGATGGAGCTGTGGGACATTGACGTGTTGGTTTTGCAGTAATGCAATTGGACTCATTGAATGGATTAATTTTTCATTCACCCTCGATCCAAGTCAAATCAACTTTATTTGTATAGCCCAATATCACAAATTACGAATTTGCATCAGTGGGCTTTACAGCAACACAACATCCTGTCCTTAGACTCTCACATCGAATAAGGAACAATTCCCTTAAAAAAAAAAAACATTAACGGGAGAAAAAATAGGAAGAGTTCATCACAGTGGTGCAGTGGTTAGCACGGTCGCCTCACAGCAAGAAGGTTCTGGGTTCGAGCCCCGGGGTAGGCCAACCTTGGGGGTCGTCCTGGATCGTCCTCTGTGTGGAGTTTGCATGTTCTCCTCATGTCTGTGTGGGTTTCCTCCGGGGGCTCCGGTTTCCTCCCACAGTCCAAAGACATGTAGTAGGTCAGGTGAATTGGCCGTATTAAATTGTCCCTAGGTATGAATGTGTGGGTGTGTGTCAGCCCTGTGTGATAGTCTGGCCAGGGTGTCTCCCTGGGTGTCCCCCTGCCTGCCGCTCAATGACTGCTGGGATAGGCTCCAGCATCCTTGTGACCCAGAGAGCAGGATAAGCAGTTCGGAAAATGGAATGGAGAAAAAAAAAATAGGAAGACACCTCAAGAAGAGCAACAGAAGAGGTATCGCGCTCCCAAAACTGACAGGCGTGCAATACAACAATGAAAGAGGATAACAGAATTATAATGGAATTATAAGATATATGAAGAATATGATGAGGAGGATGCCAAGTAGTGTTCAAATGCCGCCGGAACAGCCTAGGTCCTGAGCCACTCGACTACCATCACCATGTAGACCTGGGAGGAGGACAGACTACACATGCGCACAGGGGAGACTCACATCATGCCATTCACATACACAGGAGAAGAGGCCAGAAAAAAACATTAGTCACACCGGAGTGAGAGAAGGATATAACACTGAAACAGGATTACAAAATGACTATATGGATTTATAAGATATAAAAAATGTGATGAGGAGGATCCCAAGCAGTGTCCAAGTGGCAACCACTGTCACCATGGAGACCTGGGAGGAGGACAGACTACATGTGCCCATGGGGGACACTCACTTCACACCATTCACATACACAGGAGAAGAGAAAGGAGAAGACCTCATTCAGAGAGAGAGAGAAAAGACGTGAGAGAAAAGAACAGTTTGCAGTAGTCAGTCTATTAATCTCACCGGCCCGCCATGCAGTACAGGTTGTGAAGCACTCAGGTTAAAACAACTAATTGCAAGCTAAGGCAAACAGATGAGTTTTAAGTTTAATTTAAACGATTCAACAGACTGTTTGTCTGATGGCAGCAGACAGGTTATTCTACAAGAAGGGGGCCCAATAGGAAAAGGCCCTGCTACAAGCTGACTTCTTTTTAACTTTGGGTATACACAGGAGCCCTGTATTTTAAGGTTTAGGGAGATCAGTCAGGGATGATAGGGCATTTAGGATTTTATAAGTCAGCAGAAGCACCTTGAAGTCTGGTCTAACATGGATAGGAAGCTAATGAAGGAAGGCAAGACTTGGTGTAATATAGTCAAATATTCTAGGTTTAGTTCGGATTCTACCTGCAGCATTTTGAACCATCCGAAGACTTAATACTAGCATGTGATATGAAAACAGAACATTACAGTATTCAGGTCTGTATAAAACAAACACATGTATTAGAGTCTCTGCATCAGCCATGGACAGGAAAGACCGAATTTTAACTGTTACGCAAATGAAAAAAGGCAGTCTTGGTGATTTCAGTCAATCAAGTTGCATTTCATATAGCGCTTTTCTAGCTGCAACAGCCACTCAAAGTGCTTTACATTTCTGGTCAAATCTAAGCCTTGTGTTTTTTTGTTGTTTTTTTTACAAACGTATAATTGTACTGAAATTAGTATTACAAAGGCATGAACTACCTTGTAAAGAAAACGTTTTTAAATCAACGTATTAAACACTTTTTCATCAAATGGCCCTTAATATATGAACTTTAACATGTAAATAATGAAATACAACAACTTACGACCCTGATTCATCAGTCCTTGTGTGTACATGCGAATGGATCCATGTACTGACTAACGCATTTTTTTCCTTTTTTTTAAATAAAATTTTTTATTGACATCAGAAGGATTTGAAGTTTCAACAATAAACAAGGCTTTTTCTTATTTTTGCAGTTACAGTTGTACCCAAAGAACAGTTAAACAACTTTGATACATCAATTCGATAACATATAATAAAAGACACACAAAAGGAGTAAAAAAAACACTCAAATCTATCAAGAAGATTTGATGGGCTCTGCACTCCTAGCTACGGTAAACGCTGTACACCCACCCAGTGGTCTGGGAACTATCACTGAAAAATAAGACTGACAGAAGGTACACACACGATAACTTTAGTTGTGCTAACTATACAAAAAAGAAAACAAAAAACTGTACAGCGTGAAAACCGATATACACAACCTTTTTTTGAACATTTTTCCAAATACCAACAAAATTTCTGTCAGTATGTGAAGTGTACAAGGGGATTAAATGCGTTATAAATAAGAAAATGAGCGCTAAATATAACTTCTTATCTACTGGTTATCGTCATCTTCATCATCGTCGTCGTCGTCGTCATCATCGTCATCCTTTCTTCTCTGCTTTGGCCGGAGGCTCCTTTTGCAGGTGGCCCACCCGCCGCCCACTTTGCCCTTGGAGCGATATGCTGCGATGTCCTTTTTGTATTTCTCCTTCAGTTTAGCAGCCTTGTTTTCATAGGGCTGCTTGTCCTCTGCTGCGGTTCTGTTCCACATCTCACCCAGCTTTTTAGCAATAGACAGGCCAGGGCTCTCACCTTTGACCTTGGGGCAAAACTCAGCACAGAAAATGAAGAAGGCAGGCGGAGGTCTCTTTGGGGCCCTGGGGTCCTTAAACCGCTTCTTTTTCTCTCCCCTGAGTGGAACATAGTTCCTCATTTCCCTCTCATATCTTGCCTGGTCCTGCTTGGCCAAGTCCTCAAACTTACCCTTCTCCTTGGCAGATATGATCTTCCACTGCTCTGAGCACTTCTTGGAGAACTCCACAAAGTTGACGGACGCATATGGATGTCTTTTCTTATGCTCCTCCCGACAGGTCTGGACAAAATAGGCATAGCAGGTCATTTCCCCCTTGGCTTGCTTGGATCTTTCCCCATCTTGATGGCAGAATGTAAGCTCTATCGTTGGCTCCTTATGCCCTCCGCCGAGTGATCATACTGACCTTAATTTCGTTAATGTGCTTGTGAAATCACAGAGTTGTTGATTGTAATTGTTCATGCATTCATTCATTCATCTTCAGCCACTTCTCCGGGGTCGGGTCATGGTGGCAGCAAGCTAAGTAGGGCACACCAGATGTCCCTCTCCCCAGCAAAGCCCTCCAGCTGCTCTCAGGGGATCTCAAGGCTTCTCAGGCCAGATTGGACATGTAGTCCCTCCGGCGAGTTTTGGGTCTACCCCGGGGTCTCTTCCCAGTTGGCTTTGCCCGGAAAACCTCCAAAGAAAGGTGCTAGGAGACATCCTAATCAGATCCCCCTGAACCACCGTACCTGGCTCCTTTCAACACGAAGGAGCAGCGGCTCTACTCCGAGCTCCCTCTGGATGTCCGAGCTCCTCACCCTATCTCTAAGGCTGAGCCCAGACACCCTACAGAGGAAATTAATTTCAGCCACTTGTATCCGCGATCTCACCCTTTCGGTCACTACCCAAAGCTCATGACCATAGGTGAGGGTTGGAATGAAGATTGACTGGTAAATTGAGAGCTTTGCCTTCCAGCTCAGCTCCCTCTCCACAATGGTCCAGTACCATGTCCGCATTACTGCTGATGCTGCACCAATCCGCCTGTCAATGTTCCGCTCCATCCTACCGTCACTCATGAACAAGACCCCGAGATTCTTGAACTCCTTCACATGAGGCAACAACTCATGCTGAACCCGGAGGAAGCAATCCACCATTTTCCTGCAGAGAACATGGCCTCAGACTTGGAGGTGCTGACTCTCATCCTGGCCATTTCACACTCCGCTACAAACCGCCCCAGTGCGCGCTGGAGGTCATGTTCTGGTGAAGCCAACAAAACCACATCACCTGCGAAGAGCAGAGATGCATTTCTGAGGTTCCCAAAACAGACACACTCCTCACCTTGGCTGTGCCTTGAGATCCTGTCCATGAATATCACAAACAGAATCGGAGACAAGGGACAACCTTGGCGGAATCCGACACCCACTGAAAACATGTTTGACTTTGTGCCAAGAATGCGGACACCGCTCTCACTTTGGTTATACAAGGACCGGATGGCTTGTAGCAACTGCCGCGGTACCCCATACTCCCGCTGTACCCCTCACAGAGTGCCCTGAGGTACACAGTTGTAAGCCTTCTTCAAGTCCACAAAACACATGTAGACTGGCTGGTCAAACTCCCATGCCCCCCTCAGCACTTCCACAAGGGTAAAGAGTTGATCCATTGTTCCATGGCCAGGACAGTATCCGCATTGTTCCTCCTGGATCCGAGGTTCGACAATCGATCGAGGCCTCCTTTCCAGTATCTAGAGTAGACTTTCCCAGGGAGGTTGAGCAATGTGATGCCCCGATAATTGGAGCACACCCTCTGGTCCCTTTTTTTTATTTTAAATATGGAAACCACCACCCCAGTTTGCCACTCCACAGGTACTGTCCCTGACCTCCACGCAATACTGAAGAGGCGTGTCAGCCCAACAGTCCAGAGCCTTCAGCATCTCAGGGTGAATCTCATCCACACCCGGCGTCTTGGCACCGATGAGCTTCTTAACTACCTCAGAGACCTCTGTCAGGGATATGGGTGGGGCTTCCCCCAAGTGTCTAGTAGAGACAATCTATCTTTAACTGTGGAAAAGTCACCACACACCATCGTTTTAATGAGGCTGCTTTGATTGTAAATGCAGTAAAGCTAACTGCTAAGCTAGGCTAAGCTTGAAGCTAATGAACAGACTAGGAATGAAAGGCTGCCTACTAAATATGAGTCTTTTGAGAAAGAAAACTAACGACTCTAGTGAAAAGTGAACTAAGCACAGAAAATGGCGAAATCAGTAGGACAAATGAAGAGGTTAGAGCAAAATAAAGAGAAGAGAGAGTAAGAGAATAAACAGCAGTTATCGATCTCACGAAGCCAGAAGCCTGAAACAGCTGTCCATATCTATTTAATATGTCAGAGAATGTAGTATGATAGAGTACAATGTGGATCTGCTTATTGCTGTTTTGGTAAATATCCTTCTATTGCAATGGAAAAACAGGTATTTTCAAAATTTGCAAGGTTTTAAGTTGGGTCCATTTAGTAATGCAAAATCCAAATTCCTTAGCTCAAAAGGGAACTTAAAATAACCCAAAAACATATACAAAGTGCAAGAGGAAATTTAAAGAACGATGAAGTAACGGGTACAAGGTTTCTGCAGCACACTGATGAAATGAATTCCCCAACGGCGGAAAAGAATTTATCTAGGTTAGACCTTCACACAAAGAGTCCACCCCAGGGTACAGCCTTTTGTTTTGTCCTTTAAAGAATTTGGAGACTAGATGTGAAATTCAGCTAATGTTTCTCACGACACTGAGAGGGGCCCTTGACTGTTAGTGGTCTCACAACGGCTACTAAAAGGAATATTGAATCACTGGGTGGTGCAGAACCTGTTTTTTTTTTTCGTCTTAGAAAGGCACCTAGAACACAATGTAACATTGAAATTATCTGTTGGCATTAACTTTACAACATTTTGAAGTTGTTGAGGTACGAGCATAAATGGGCAAGCTGTGAGTGTGGTTAAACAGATGGTGTGTTGATGGATGTAGCTGAGCACTTGGTACAGGTATTGAAACGTCTATTCTCTTATTGAAGTTCTTTTCAAGAGGACTGCCTCTTCTGTTGTGTCAGTTGGCCGCTAACTCCAGGAACCGATGCTGTTGTTATAGTGTTTCCTAGAAACCGTGACCTAGTAGACCTTCAGGCTATTAGGCCAAGCTTCCTCTCAGCATGACATGAATATATGGGGCAGATAAAGTTAGATGCTTTAAAAGGACAATCCATCCTGAAACAGAATTCAAACATACCAGTTATCTTAAACAGTTCAATCATTGTGTAAACACTGAAAACTCCACAAACACCAACTCTCCTAATATTGGAGCCAAATCTTAACCCGTTTTGTTGGTGAGGAATCATATTCTGACCCAGAAGCCTCAGCAACAATACCTGGGGTGATTTCACTTTTTTGGGGGGTTCATGCCAATGGACACTGAAGCAAACCTTGTTTGACTGTGGAAGCAACTGATGTTTAGTCCACAACATTACTTTCGGATCATTATCAGTAACAAGCTGAGATCATTGGTAAGAGGCTAGTGGCAGTGCAGTGATAAAAGACTAGGAAGCAGGAGTCTAAACCTCCCCTTAGGTCAGTGGCTCGAGTCCCGTGATATTTATGATTAGGTATGATCATAGGTCATATAACCTATGATCAGCCAAAACATTAAAACCACTGACAGGTGAAGTGAATAACAGTGATTATCTCTTTACATCCCACAGAGGAGCTACTGTAGTTCAAATTGTTGAAAAAGTTCATGCTGGGCATCCGGGTGGCATGGCGGTCTATTCCATTGCCTACCAACACGGGGATCACCGGTTCGAATCCCCGTGTTACCTCTGGCTTGGTTGGGCGTCCCTACAGACACAATTAGCCATGTCTGCGGGCGGGAAGCTGGATGTGGGTATGTGTCCTGGTCGCTGCACTAGCGCCTTCTTTGGTCAGTCAGGGTGCCTGTTCGGGGGGGGGGGGACTGGGGGCATTAACGTGATCCTCCCATGCACTATGTCTCCCTAGCGACACGCCTCACTGTCAAGTGAAAAGAAGTGGCTGGCAACTTCACGTGTATCGGAGGAGACGTGGTAGTCTGCAGCCCTCAGATCGGCAGGGGGGGTGGAGCAGCGACCGGGATGGCTTGGAAGAGTGGGGTAATTGGCTGGATACAACTGGGGAGGAAAATCCAAAAAAAAAAAAAAAAAAGTGGCTATGATAGACAGGTGTCAGAACACACAGTGCATTGCAGCCTGCTGCATAGCTGTGTAGCTGCAGACCAATCAGAATGCCCATGCTGACCCAAGTCCACTGTCAAAAGGGCACATGAGCATCAGAACTGGAACATGGAGCAATGGAAGAAGATGGCCTGGTCTGATGAATCGCATTTTCTTTTACGTTATGTGGACGGCCGGGTGCATGTGCGTCGTTTACCTGGGGGAGAGATGGCACCAGGATGCACTATGGGAAGAAGGCAAGCCGGTAGAGGCAGTGTGATGCTCTGCGCAATGTTCTGCCGGGAAACCCTACATCCTGGCATTCATGTGGACTTAAATTTGACACATGCCACCTACCTCAACATTGTTACAGACCAAGTACACCTCGTCATGGCAGCGGTATCCCCTAATGGCAGGGGCTTCTTTCAGGAGGATACTGCCCCCTGCCATACTGCAAAAATGGTTTAGGAAGGGTTGAGGAACAATAGTTCAAGGTGTTGCCACAGCTTCCAAATTCCCCAGATCTCAATCCGATTGAGTGTCTGTGGGTTGTGTCAGAAAAACAAGTTCGATGCATGGAGGCCCCACCTCACAGCTTACAGGACTTAAAGGATCTGCTGCTAACATTTTGGTTTCAGATAGCAGACACCTTCAGAGGTCTTGTGGAGTCCTTGCCTTGACGGGTCAGAACTGTTTTGGAAGCACGAGGGGGACCTACACAGTATTGGGCAGTTGGTTTTAATATTTGGCTCATCGGTGTGTATGCTGATAATTGTTTTCTTTGCTTTAATTTGCACTGGTATCCTGCTTTACCCTTGGACATGTTGGATGTTGCAGCAATATAGGATATAGTAGCAGTGGTATTCAGTTATGTGCCATGGAGGTCTGTGTGTATGTGGGTTTAATTTTCAACCCAACACTACACCAGCTGATTTCACTGATGACATAACAATCGGACAGTAGGACTAATCAGTGAAGTCCAATCAATCAATCAATCAATCAAGTTGCATTTTTATATAGCGCTTTTCTAGCTGCAACAGCCACTCAAAGTGCGTTCCATTACTTTACAAACTTCTCCGGAGGCTTTTGGGTAACATGTACTTGGAACGTTCCATTAAAATTGTTCTCAATTTGTCTGTTTCCACTTGGCACTCCCACATTTTTACTTTACAAACTTCTCCGGAGGCTTTTGGGTAACCTGTACTTGGAACGTTCCATTAAAATTGTTCTCCATTTGTCTGTTTCCACTTGGCACTCCCACATTTTTCACTAATGCTCGACGGCTTTTATCTCATACGTTCACATAGTTTTTACCCATAATACTGCAGTACTCACACACACGGTGCAGCTCTTCCATGGTCAGTCCAAAAATGTTTTGCTGTATCTCAATCAACACTTCTTCCGTGTGCGCCGACATTTTGTCTACTTACACTCAAGTCAGCAGGTGTAGTGTTGGGTTGGAAAGAATACCTGCTACACACGGACCTCCACAGCACATAGTTGAATACAACTGGGATATAGAATCTGCTACTACTACTACTACTACTTACAGCTGCTCCCGTTAGGAGGCGCCACAGCGGATCATCCATTTCCATCTCTTCCTGTCCTCTGCATCTTCCTCTGTCACACCAGCCACCTGCATGTCCTCCCTCACCACATCCATAAACCTCCTCTTTGGCCTTCCTCTTCTCCTCTTCCCTGGCAGCTCCATATTCAGCATCCTTCTCCCAGTACACCCACTACGATATAAACTAGAAATGTAAAAAAGAAATAAATTGGGGGAGAAAAGGGTAACGCGTTGGTCTGAGCTGATCTTTTTTCACATGCTGTTACTGTTTACAGGCTGGCATCACTAAATGCAAAAGATTGATGGGTAATTTGTCAAACTGCAGGTACTCTTAGCCACCGAAATTGCAAATGACTGGGACTTTAAAGAAAGTTCCTACCTGTTTCTACTTTGCCTGTTCTCGCTGTGGGACTGTGATTTAGAACTACACAAACAAACTTGATCACTGACGTTCACAGTGCCCTTCCCTGCATCTGTCTGTAAAACGTGGGTCAGAATCCTAGGAAGTTAGCTCTGGGCACCGCAGTTTTTCTAGGTATTGAAGCAGTACTTTCCTGGTGTTGTCTCGGTGTGAACAAGTCTGACAACATCCCAGCGTTTGCATGTTAAATGCGTTGTGTTTGACAAAGTATGCTAAACATGCAGCTAACGGAAGATGTATCCGCATTGTGTACACTGATGCAAAGATGACGGCTTTGCTTTCTTGCAGCTGTATGCTCCTCCATATTCTATCACTCCAGCTGAATTGTGGAGCAGATAACAAAGGCAAAATATATCTTCCTGCCATACTGGCAGTACATGAACACGATTACACCGCCTGGTGGCAGCTGGGCTGAAGAGAGGGTGCAAAGTGTTCAAGCAACGTTCAGTGTGTGTGGTAGGGTTAAGAATACCATGTAAGTGGTTTGATATGCCCCATTCCACTGCATGGTACTGGCTCAGCTCGACTCTACTCGCTTTACTTGTTGGGATTTGGTTTTCCACTGCAGATAGTCTCCCCTCACAGCGAGGCCCCACTGGTCATTTGTGGGCGTGTTGACTAGTTTTCCTCTCTTGTCTACTAGCGCCCTACGCCAGTGTTTTATTTTCAAACAAATCAACAAGACCAGCTCTAAATGTGTGCTTCACATGAACAATATTCATGTAACTAAGAGATATACTGACAACAAATACTTTTTACATAGATAATCAACTATAATACAAGTTTCATAAGACTTGCTTTGACATTTCCTGTTATAAACACAGCTGTTCAATTTCTCTCTGACCAATCAGTGGTCAGACTTTATTTATATTTAGATACATTTAAATACATTTTATTTATATTTTGTTTGTATTTTATTTTATTTATATCTTATTTATGTTTAAATATTTTTTATTTTTTTATTTTGTAAGATTTTATTTAAATATAAATAAATATGCATTTATTTATTTATATTTATATTTTATTTATTTATAGTGGTATTTTCATGTCACCTTTAGTATCGGCTCAGCTCACTTGGAACCTCGATGGAGGTGGTACCAAAAAACATACCTGGTACCAGGTGCTATCCCGAACTTCTGCCCCAATGGAAAACCAAAAAAAGCGAGTAGAGTTGAGTTGAGTCGAGCCGGTACCATGCAGTGGTAAAGGGGCATAGCTAGCTAGCTAAACTAGTTTTTTGTTTGTTTTTTGTTGTTGTTTTTTATAACACTACTCAATCCTAGCTCGGGGGCAAAGGCAGTTGTCCAACTAATCAAATGTAGGGACTCCTCACTGGCACTTCTATTGGCCAATGGACAGTTTTAATTAATCCACAGTACACTTACTGGTCCTGAAATGAATGAATGTGGAAGTGAATAATTAAATAGATAAATATACCAACAGATGAACAATTGTGTAATTATTACATGAGATTATTTATGCTTGTATTTCACTATTTAACTATCGAAATAATATTGTTGCTTTGTTTGTGTAGATATCAAATAATTTATTTTGTTGTACATGTTTTCATGTAAATAGATTGAGTTGCATGTATTCAGTAGTCACTGCATTTTATAATCATTTTATTTATTGTATTCCATCAGAATTAATTTTCCATATCTTATTTGTTTGTTTGTGTGTATGTATATTGACATATTAAAGAAATGAAGCAAGCAAGGCACTTTACTGACAGGTTAAAGTGAAGCTAGGCACAACAACATGTCCTCATTCAACAAATCTCACTAACAATGGCTGTTAAAGGACCATGTAAAGGAGAAATATCTTATGAAAACAAAGTATTTTTACCTTCTTTTGCAGGTAACTGAACTTTTGATGTGCGCTCACATGAAAACCAGCGCACGTAGTTTGGCTTGGTGGAGAAAATCGTAGGGCTTTGGCATTCTCTCTGGCAGCAATGATAGAATTCTTGCTGTGGTAGGACACCGCCGCTGACTTGATTTAGTGACAACAGTACGTGCATTTCATCTTTAACTTTATCTCCCTTTACCTTCCACCCCTCAGTTGTTCCGTCATGGGGACAGATCGCCGGTCAAGGCCTACCCCACTGATCCGTATCAAGAGAGCGCATGGCCACAAGGATTTGGACAACTCTCCCAGGTAATGGATTCAACAGTGTAATGGAATGATGCTTTTATGTTTTTCCCATATACATTTGGTAGTTTGACACCGTAATTTCAATCAGAGTTTTGTCTGATCCAATATCAGTATCAGCTGTAGATACTGACATAATTCACTCACCGGATATCGGACTGATGTTACTGGTCCATGACAGCTCTAAAGGTAAACGTTCATGTGGCATGAATTACACTGGGAGACCTCTCAAATCCACCAAATCTGGCAACAATCCATTTAGCTGTTACCGTGTTCCAAAAATTAAGCGGTCTATAGCTAATTACTTTAAAAAGCAAAATGAGGAGAGAGAGTGGGAGGCTGGTGGGGAGGGAGAGCTAAAGAGAGGTTCCGACTGAGATGCACTACTGGCAGGGAGAGACTGACTGAGCCAGTGAAGAAGAAAAAGTCATCATTCCTCCCTATCAAGGATGTGCACATCCTCATCCCTGAAAGAGTGGCCACTGGCCTGTAGATGGTGTAGACTGTGTAGATGGTGTAGACTGTAGATGAGTGTAGACTGTGTAGATGAGTGTAGATTGTGTAGATGAGTGTAGACTGTAGATGAGTGTAGACTGTGGAGTCCTGGCCTGACATGTTAGCTCTTCTGTGTTGTGCCATCCTCTTGGCCAGCATCTGTTTGGTTTCCCTGATGTACAAGTCACGTCTACTACAACTACTACTTACTACTACTGCCACCACCACTACTACTACTTTCGACTGCTCCCGTTAGGTGTCGCCACAGCGAATCATCCATTTCCATTTCCTGAACAAGTACAAGGGGAGGATTTTGGGAGGATTGACATGACTTGTACATTCAATCCTGCCAAAATCGATTGTAGGAAGCTTCAGAACTTTGCCGAGCTCTTTACAACCTTCTCCAGCTTTTTTAAAACCCAAGCACTTCATCTTGAACTCCCGTGGCCTTCATGACACCAGGACTGGTCTACTTCAGTTGTGAGACCTTACACAATTAGTCATATTTTTTTGAGCAACTGTGCAAAAATTGTTCTGACCCAGTATGGGGTCAGTTTTTAATAGAAGTCCTGGGTACGACGTTAAACTGCAACCGTCGGGTCGTCGGCGACTAAACCGGCACCCCAACTTCAACCCTTGGGTTGTTGTGAGGAGGGTGTGTGGACACCCAAAAGGACTAAAAACAAAACCTGTCAAAGGGCCGATGAGTTCCTCTGTGAACCAACGGCCATCCATACCTGGAGAGGGGATAGGGACCACCAGGTATTCCTCCTACTGGAACACAATGATGACCCAACCAAAGAGGCATCAACTGTGCTCCTACGTCCTCCATAGGTTACGGAACTGGTGATGAAGTTTAATAGAAAAGTGGTGGATCAGTATTTAGATTTTATTTTTAATTTAATCCAGATGACATCTAAATATGTTAATACTAAATACGTTAGTAATTGAAAAAAAAACACATTTAAATGTATTTTAATTTGTAATTGCAGCAGAGCAAAAGAAAAAGTCAGTGGTGGGGGGGGGGGCGAAAAGTTTCTGTAGCTCCTGTATGTGTAAATGTCTGTTTGGGTATGTGTTGCATTGCCTTTTGTGTTGTGTAATTTCCTTCACACGCTCTCGTCTCTTCTCTTTCTCTCTGCTTCTTGGTCTGTCTGGTCTACAGGAGGGGATGAGACAGCACTTGGAGCTGGGCAAGTTTCTGCGGAAGCGATACAGTGATTTCCTCAACGACAGCTATGACAGACATGAGGTAGACCCAAGTCTTGGTTCCAGCATCACATGACGCGTAACCAACTCGCAGCCCTGTGACCAGACCAGACTTTGGCCATCACAGTTTTTAGCTGCACTTCCTTCATGGTTGACAAGTAACCTTAGATTCTGTGTCATGTGATCGTCAGAAGAGAGAGCATCTTCATGAGGGAAATGACCCTGGAGGCTTATGGAGGACGTTGTTATGCTGTAGAAGTCAGGGCTCAGTAGATCTAGAGAAGGGAAGTCTATATTTCTCTGTCCTTTCTGCATTCACTTTCTTTCATATATTTACTTTAACTTCCAGCATGTGAACTGTTAGAGGTAGCTGAGGAATGTTGATGTGGGTCTCGGTGGTAGAACTGATTGCCCTGATGACGACTTTACGAGATCTCGTCAAACACTTGTTCTTAGGGGAGCACAGCTGTGCTCTTTCTTTCTAATGGCTGAAAATCAATAGTAAGCTCCACCCCCTCCGAATTGCTGACTTAATTTGTTAATTAGGTTGTTAATTCATTAGTTAGTTTTTTCTTTACTGGAGCATGAGTGTCTGTAATAGGACCCAGTTTCCCCTCGGGGGTGAATAAAGGATCCCGATTCTGATTAATATGGGTAATGTTGCTGGCACGTGGGGTCAAACATGTTAGACCAAGAAAATATGATGTGAGCAGAAAGGCAGCACGCTGACACTAGCCAACTGAACTCTCCACCAGAACTCTGACCCACACCACTGTGCTCCAGGTCTACACCCCTTTACATTAGCCAACTGAACTCTCCACCAGAACTCTTACCCACACCACTGTGCTCCACGTCTACACCCCTTTACAATAGCCAACTGAACTCTCCACCAGAACTCTGACCCACACCACTGTGCTCCATGTCTACACCCCTTTACAATAGCCAACTGAACTCTCCACCAGAACTCTGACCCACACCACTGTGCTCCACGTCTACACCCCTTTACATTAGCCAACTGAACTCTCCACCAGAACTCTGGCCCACACCACTGTCCTCCACGTCTACACCCCTTTACATTAGCCAACTGAGCTCTCCACCAGAGCTGTGCTACACCACTGTCCTCCATGTCTAAAGCCCTTTACATTAGTCAACTGAACTCTCCACCCCAACTGTGACCCACACCACTGTCCTCCATGTCTACACCCCTTTACATTAGCGAATGGAACTCTCCACCAGAACTCTGACCCACACCACTGTCCTCCACGTCTACACCCCTTTACATTAGCCAACTGAGCTCTCCACCAGAACTGACCCACACCACTGTGCTCCATGTCTACACCCCTTTACAATAGCCAACTGAACTCTGCACCAGAACTCTGACCCACACCGCTGTGCTCCACGTCTACACCTTTACATTAGCCAACTGAACTCTCCACCAGAACTCTGACCCACACCACTGTCCTCCACGTCTACACCCCTTTACATTAGCCAACTGAGCTCTCCACCAGAGCTGTGACCTACACCACTGTCCTCCATGTCTACAGCCCTTTACATTAGTCAACTGAACTCTCCACCCCAAATGTGACCCACACCACTGTCCTCCATGTCTACACCCCTTTACATTAGCCAACTGAACTCTCCACCAGAACTCTGACCCACACCACTGACCTCCACTTCTACACCCCTTTCCATTAGCCAACTGAACTCTGCACCAGAACTCTGACCCACACCACTGTCTTCCACGTCTTCACCCCTTTACATTAGCCAGCTGAACTCTCCACCAGAACTCTGACCCACACCACTGTCTTCCACGTCTGCACCCCTTTCCATTAGCCAATGGAACTCTCCACCAGAACTCTGACCCACACCACTGTCCTCCACATCTACACCCCTTTACATTAGCCAACTGAGCTATCCATCACAGTTCTGACCCACACCACTGTCCTCCACATCTATACCCCTTTACATTTGCCAACTGCGCTCTCCACCAGAGCTCTGACCTACACCACTGTCCTCCATGTCTACAGCCCTTTACATTAATCAACGGAACTCTCCACCCCAACTGTGACCCACACCACTGTCCCCCATGTGTACATCCCTTTCCATTAGCCAACTGAACTCTCCAACCCAACTGTGACCCACACCACTGTCCTCCACGTCTACGCCCCTTTACATTAGCCAGCGGAACTCTCCACCAGAACTCTGACCCACACTGCTGTCCTCCACGTCTACATCCCTTTACATTAGCCAACTGAACTCTCCACCAGAACTCTGACCCACACCACTGTCTTCCACATCTACACCCCTTTAAATTAGCCAACTGAACTCTCCAACAAAACTCTGACCCACACCACTGTCCTCCATGTGTACATCCCTTTCCATTAGCCAACTGAACTCTCCAACCCAACTGTGACCCACACCACTGTCCTCCACGTCTACGCCCCTTTACATTAGCCAGCGGAACTCTCCACCAGAACTCTGACCCACACTGCTGTCCTCCACGTCTACATCCCTTTACATTAGCCAACTGAACTCTCCACCAGAACTCTGACCCACACCACTGTCTTCCACATCTACACCCCTTTACATTAGCCAACTGAACTCTCCAACAGAACTCTGATCCACACCACTGACCTCCACGTCTACACCCCTTTCCATTAGCCAACTGAAGTCTCCACCAGAACGCTGACCCACACCACTGACCTCCACGTCTACACCCCTTTCCATTAGCCAACTGAAGTCTCCACCAGAAAGCTGACCCACACCACTGTCCTCCATGTCTACACTCCTTTACATTAGCCAACGTTACTCTCCACCAAAGCTCTGACCCACATCACTGTCCTTCATGTCTACACCCCTTTAAAATAGCCAACTAAACTCTGCACCAGAGCGGTGACTCACACCACCGTCCCCCACGTCTAGACCCCTTTCCATTAGCCAACTGAAGTCTCCACCAGAACTCTGACCCACACCACTGTCTTCTACATCTACACCCCTTTACATTAGCCAACGGAACTCTCCACCAGAACTCTGACCCACACCACTGTCCTCCACGTCTACACCCCTTTACATAGCCAGCTGAACTCTCCGCAAGAACTCTGACCCACACCACTGTCCTCCATGTCTACACCCTTTACACTAGCTAACTGAACTCTCCACCAGAACTCTGACCCACACCACTGTCCTCCACACATCCCTTTACTTTAGCCAACTGAAGTCTCCAACAGAACTCTGACAAACACCACTGTCTTCCACGTCTACACCCCTTTCCATTATGAATCAATCAATCAATCAGATTTCAATTGTATAGCACTTTTCATACAAACAAATGTAACACAAAGTGCTTCATACAATAAAACAATGAAATCAATAAACCCCCCCCCACAAAAAATAAATAAATAAAAGTACAGGCAAATTCTAGAAAAGTACAAACAAGTTTAAAACTGAGTTAGTGAAATAAATAAGTAAAAGTGCCATAAACACTGATTAATTAAAAGTAACAACTGAGCAGAATATATAAAAATAGCAAAATATATAAAACACACACACACACTCTGAATTTAGCTGTAGGCTGTTTTGAAAAGTAAGGTTTTTAACCTGCTTTTAAATGTGTCCAGTGTGGGGGCCTCTCTCAGGTCCTCAGGCAGGGTGTTCCATCTACTTGAGGGCATAAATAGAAAATGCAGCTTCCCCTGCTCTAGATCTAGCACGAGGGATGGTTAAAAGACCACTGCCATTGGACATGAAAGTTTTTGCTGGTTTATAGGGAATTAACATATCTTTTATATATAGCGTGGTGCAAGGCCATTTAGCGCTTTGTATATAATTAAAATAATTTTAAAATCAATTCTAGTTTTAACGGGGAGCCAATGTAGCGATCTAAGAACAGGTGTAATGTGCTCATACTTTTTAGTTCTGGTGACAACACGTGCTGCCGCATTTTGAATTAATTGTAATTGGTGCACAACTGATTTTGGGAGGCCGGTGAATAGTCCATTGCAGTAGTCTAGTCTACTTGTTATAAAAGCATGGAATAATTTCTCACAGTCTGATATTGATAGAAAGCCCCTTAGTTTTGAAACGTTTTTAAGATGGTAGAAGGCTGATCTTGTGAGTTGATTGTTGTGGCTCTTAAAATTTAGATCACTGTCTATGATTACACCAAGATTTCTAGCTTCACCTTTGCACTCCAGAGACCGAGAGCTGAGATGAGCTTCAATTCTCTGTCTCTGAGTCTTTGCACCAAAAATAAGTATTTTTGTCTTGTCTTTGTTCAGTTGTAAAAAGTCATCTGACATCCATAAAGTAATATCGTCAATACACTGAATTAGGGAACGTATGGGAGCTAGGTCATCAGAAGATAGGGATATGTACAGTTGTGAATCATCTGCATAATTATGGTAATTTATTTTGTGTTTCTGTATAACATGTGCAAGTGGGAGCTTATAGAGATTGAATAGTAGTGGTCCAAGAATCGAACCTTGGGGTAGCCCACACATTATACCCACTTTGTCCGAGGAAAAGTCTCCAATAGACACAAAGAACTGCCTGTCCTGAAGGTTTGTTCTAAACCAGTTGAGAACCGGGCCAGAAAGGCCGACCCATTTTTCTAATCTCCCTAGCAAAATATCATGATCAACAGTGTTGAAAGCAGCACTGAGATCCAGGAGCACAAGAACAGACAATTTATTAGAATCTGTGTTCATATGCAGATCATACACAACTTTGACAAGTGCTGTTTCTGTGCTATGGTGAGATCGACAACCCCACTGATAAATGCCTAGAAGGTTGTTAGATTTTAAATAGTTATTCACTTGAGAATAAACTGGTTTTTCAAGGATTTTGCTGAGGAATGGTAAATTGGAGATGGGCCTGTAGTTGACAATAACTGTCGCATCAAGATTACTCTTCTTCAGTAGTGGTTTGACGACAGCTGTCTTAAGTGCTGCAGGAAATACTATACCTGCCTGAAGAGAGTAGTTAATCATTTCTAAAACGTCATGTGTTAAGCAATTAAAAACATTTAAAAAATTTTGGTAGGGAGAGGATCCAAGCAGCAGGTGGACAACCTGAGCTGCCTAACAATATTGTCTAGACTTTTAAGGTCTAGAGTGTCAAAGCGAGACATGGCGCCAGTGATATTTCTGGAGAACTGGAGGGCAGGTTCATTACTGGATCTTGAGGCACTAATGTTCTGTCTAATGGCAATAATTGTGTTATTGAAGAATGTAGCAAATTGCTCACATATTTGAGTGGACAGCATCTCTGATGGGTTTGGAGATGGTGGATTAATAAGTCGGTCAATAGTGGAGAAAAGCACGTTACTATTGTTAATATTTTCATTAATGATTTTAGAGAAAAAAGACTGTCTGGCCTGTTTAATTTTTTTGCTGTACGTGTTCAGTCTATCCTTGTAAATTTCATGGTGAACCTGAAGTTTAGTCTTTCTCCACTGTCGTTCTGCTTGGCGACAGTCTCTCTTAAGCTGCCTAATAACCACTCCATTTCTCCAGAGGTCTTTTTGTTTTTCTATGTTTTTAGTTTTAACAGGTGCAATGTTGTCAAAGATATTCCGTATTTTTGAGTTGAAGTCGTTCACAAGTTCCTCAGTTTGTGATGACATGAACGGCGACAACTCATTTACAGTTTTCTGAAATGTTTCAATTGTGTTATTATCAATGAAGCGTTTTTTGAGGATGCGAGTGCTCTTCTGTTGTACAGGAAGAGCAGACACATCAAAAAATATACAACAGTGATCAGAGATAGCAACATCAATGACACGGGGTACAGTAATATTAAGTCCTTTTGATATGACTACTAAGTCTAGAGTATGCCCCTTATTGTGGGTGGGTCCGGAAACATGCTGAGTGAGAGCAAATGCCTCCAGTAAGCCAATTAGGTTTCTAGCATCGGGGTCTGTCTGATTGTCAACATTAACATTAAAATCACCCAGGATGATGAAATAATCCTAGTCAGTGGAAACCATAGACAGTAGCTCCGAAAATTCGTGAAGAAAGCCATGTTTAGATTTTGGTGGCCGATAGACAGTAATTATTAAAATCGTAGCAGTACAATGTATGGTAAGAGCAAGGTGTTCAAAAGACGTGAGTTTCCCAAGGGGGATTTCCTTGCAGCTATAAGAATCAGAGAAGACAGCAGCTATTCCACCGCCTCTCTTATCAGATCTGGTGATCTGGATGAATTTGAAGCCAGAAGGCGCAGTCTCAATAAACACGACTGCGCCATTTCTATCCACCCAGGTCTCAGTCAGTAGGGTGAAGTCCAGGTTATACGTACTTATAAGATCATTAACTAAAAATGACTTGATTAGTTAGTGACCTGACGTTTAATAAAGCAATTGTTATTGTCTGAGGTGCCTGGCTTTGTGGGGGACTGATAACTAAAGTCCGAACTGGCAAGAAATTGTTTAGCTCCCTGTATGTTACAGGGAGATTACGGGGTCTGTGTCTATGGTTTATTATTACAGGAATTAGTATGGCAGAGTGACAGCCATTGGTATGATGGATCAGACTCACCAAAGGACCTGAATAAGTTTGGTTTACAACAGAACCATAATTGAAACCACTTTGCTCCTGTGGATGTCAATTAGTGACGGAACTGTCCCCACCTGTGTGCGGGCACCAGACGTTATTGTAGATAGCACAAACACGAGAGTTGGAGACAATGGAATAAAACATGGTTGTAGCCAGCATTTGTGAGCCTGCTGGATTTGGATGGAGTCCATCACGTTTAAAAATAGAAGAGCGCTCCCAGAATAGATTAAAATTGTCAATAAAACCAGATTGTAAACAAGAGCATTGCGACTGAAGCCAGGTGTGAAGCTGCAGAAGTCTGCTAAAATGACCAATGCCACGGCCGAAAGTGGGAAGTGGGCCAGAGATAAAAACTTCCTTTTTACTAAGTTTTAGAAGATTAAAAAGATGCATGAAAACCGATTTTTAAAGCTGTGACTGCTGCCGTGGAATATCATTTGTGCCAGCGTGAACAACAACGTTCTCAACAGAGGTATATTGGGATAGCAGACTAGGAAGTTCTACCAGAATGTCATTTACCTTGGCACCTGGAAAGCAGTGTGTTGTAGCTCTGTTCGACCTGACGTCCCATTAGTCAACTGAACTCTCCACCAGAACTCTGACCCACACCACTGTCCTCCACGTCTACACCCCTTTATCCTTGTGCTAAAGGATAGGTCAGTAGGCAGACACAGACTAAAATATGCGTTGACTTTTGAATGATTTATCAGTTAAATTATTGCAAAAATTAAAAGAAGTCAGTCAGACTTGTTTAGTGTGTTGTGAACACTAAAGAGTGAAGTCACCAAAACACAACTGTGTACAAGAAACACACACAGCTGTGTACAAGAAACACACAATATAACATTTACATTTTAATCACAGAAGGTTGAACCAGTTCATCTGGACACAACACTTACTGAGAGAAACGTTTCATCATCGTCTAAGTGACCTCTTCAGTCTCACCTGACTGCAGGTACCCCACCCTTATAAACAATACAGTGACTGCAGGTACCCCCACCCTTATAAACAATACAGTGACTGCAGGTACCCCCACCCTTATAAACAATACAGTGACTGCAGGTGTCCCCACCCTTATAAGCAATACAGTGGCATAACCACCCAAACCAACGATCAAATTGCTGTGACTTTTCAATGACCATGTGTACTATTCACAGAGGATTTGGGAATGTTTGAAATCACGACATTGTAAGATGACTCAGTTGCTTTCAAACCCCAGAACATGCTGCACCAGAAGTTGGTGCACCCCAAGGATCAGGTACCCCGGCACAAACAGAGAAATATAGTATAGCTGTTAAGGGCCAGGGGGATTGCTGTGACTTGTACATTGGGGAAACTAAACAGACACTGGTCAAGAGGATGGCACAACACAGGAGAGCTAACATGTCAGGCCAGGACTCCACAGTCTACACCATCTACACAGTCTACACCATCTACACAGTCTACACCATCTACACAGTCTACACCCATTTACACAGTCTATACCCATCTACACATTCTACACCATCTACACCCATCTACACAGTCCATACCCATCTACACATTCTACACCATCTACACAGTCTACACCCATCTACACAGTCCATACCCATCTACACACTCTACACCATCTACACAGTCTACACCAACTACACACCCGTCTACACATTCTACACCATCTACACAGTCTACACCATCCAACTACACAGTCTACACATTCTACACCATCTACACAGTCTACACCCATCTACACAGTCCATAGCCATCTACACATTCTACACCATCTACACAGTCTACACCCATCTACACAGTCCATAGCCATCTACACATTCTACACCATCTACACAGTCTACACCCGTCTACACATTCTACACCATCTACACAGTCTACACCCATCTACACAGTCCATACCCATCTACACATTCTACACCATCTACACAGTCTACACCCATTTACACAGTCTATACCCATCTACACATTCTACACCATCTACACCCATCTACACAGTCCATACCCATCTACACATTCTACACCATCTACACAGTCTACACCCATCTACACAGTCCATACCCATCTACACACTCTACACCATCTACACAGTCTACACCAACTACACACCCGTCTACACATTCTACACCATCTACACAGTCTACACCATCCAACTACACAGTCTACACATTCTACACCATCTACACAGTCTACACCCATCTACACAGTCCATAGCCATCTACACATTCTACACCATCTACACAGTCTACACCCATCTACACAGTCCATAGCCATCTACACATTCTACACCATCTACACAGTCTACACCCGTCTACACATTCTACACCATCTACACAGTCTACACCCATCTACACAGTCCATACCCATCTACACATTCTACACCATCTACACAGTCTACACCAACTACACAGTCTACACCCGTCTACACATTCTACACCATCTACACAGTCTACACCAGGGGTCTCCAACCTTTTTTCCTCTGAGAGCTACTTTTACAAAATGAAAATGGCCGAGAGCTACTCGTGTTTTGTAACATTTATTCTCATAGCTTATTTCAACCCAAACAAAACAAATAAGCTTGTTTTGCCTGAACATTCACAAAATGTCGGTTTCCACAACTCGCATTTTGTATTAAGACATCACAAAAAGTATTTAATTCACCTGCATGTGCGTTCTGTATTTCTTCGTGCATTTCTTTCTAGTCTGTCTCACACTATTAAATTAGAATATGAATGCTGTCAAAACAAAATGCAATTACAAATACACAGATATTATTACTTACTTACTTGTCATTTTGTTATATCTGTCCACATGTCACTGTATCACTTCACAAGAGTATGCACATGTACAGTTGTATGTGTGATGTGTATTCAGTCTTGTAGTTAGTGAGATGACTGGCACTGGATGGAGTCAACAAGAGAGGCGTATGTATGCTGGATATATCCACTCAGGTTCACTCTTATGGAGTCATTTAAATGTTCATCTGCCAGTCTTGTTCTGAATTTTGATTTCATGACGTTCATTTCAGAAAAGGCCGACTCACAGAGGTATGTAGACCCAAACAAAGCAGACATTTTCAGAGCTGCTTGGTGAAGATTCTTATAGTTATCTGGCTCTACTAAGCTCCAGAAATGCTGAGAATGCTGTTGAGCCTTTAACTGCACATTATTTTGAAGGTTCATTACCTCAGTTTCCATTTCTACAGGATCAACACAGAACAGTTCAGCGATCCGTCCTGAAATTTCAATTATGTCCACATCCATGAAGGGGTTGGCCGTAAATGTCACACAGGGCTCAAGTTTCTCAAAGTCACTGAATCTGTCTGCAAACTCCTGTCCAAGCCTCGACAAGAGGTCACAATACCTGGAAACATTTAAAACGCTGGCTGCACCGGTGTGACTTTCTAACATCTCTGAGACACAGGGGAAGTGCTGAAACCTTTTGTTTTTCACTTGCTGAATGTACAATGACAGTTTTGCACTGAACGCATTGACAGCACTGATCATATCAGATATGTTTTTATCTTTGCCTTGTAACTGTAGGTTCAGGTCATTCATTTTCTCAGTTACATCTGTCAGGAAAGCAAGATCAAGTAGCCACTCTGCATCAGATAATAGGGTGGTGTCCTCCTCCCTCGTTTCCATAAGTGCCTTGATTTCACCCAGCAAGGAAAGAAAGCGCTGTAGTATCTTACCCCGACTTAGCCATCTGACTTCAGTGTGGAGGAGGAGATCCCTATACTCCGCAGAGCATTCCTCCAGCAGCAGCTTGAAGCTCCGGTGTTGCTTAGCCTTTGCTCAAATGGAGTTGATGATCTTAACAACAGGCGCCATCACATGGTCAAATTCCGTAAGTTTTGCGCATATAGCCTGTTGGTGCATGATGCAGTGATAGTTCAGAAACTTTGGAAAGTCCGGGTCCGCTTTGCAGTGCGCAATAAATCCTGAGTGACGACCTGTCATAGCAGGGGCTCCATCAGTTGTTAAAGACACCAGCTTTTCAATGGGGATCTTTTGTTCTGCAAAGTAGTCCTTCACTGCATTGTAAATATCAACTCCCCTGGTTGTGGTTTTCAGTGGAAGTAAGGTCAAAAACTCTTCTTTGGTGGAAAAGTCATCAAACACCATCCGAATGAAAACAGCTAGCTGGGCTGCATCGCTGGAGTCGACAGACTCATCATACAGACTTGAAAACCATTTGCACCTGTTCGTGTCCGAGTCCAGCTGTTTTACCGCATCCACAGACAGCGCAGACGCTCTCCTTGCCACAGTATTAGCACCAAGTAGCAGACAACATTTCTGTCTTACTTTTATGGTCCCTGAATAACGTGTCAGCCACCGCAGGCATAGCCTCCTTTACAATCCCGCCATCGGTGAAGGGCTTTTTGTGCTTGCTTAAGACGTGCGCCACTTTAAACGAAGCCTCCGTTGCTGCTCTGGCCTTCTTCTTCGTTGGTCTTGTGAACAGAGACTGTTGTCTTTGAAGCGTAGTTTTCAGCTCCTTTATCTTCTCTTTTCGTACACTGCTACCTGCAGCAAAGTCCCGTGAAAACTTGCTGTGGACTTTGGTGAAATGGCGCTCCACGTTACGTCTTTTACCCACTGACACGCTAGCTCCGCAGATCAGACACACACACTTATCGTTTACATTCGTGAAACAAAACTCTGTTTCCCACTCTTTGTGAAAATAGTATGTTTTAGCCTCTTACTGGTATGGGCAGCTGCCGCGGTCATGGCTGCTGTCCGTCTCACATCACCACTGACTCATCAAGCTTGACAGCAGCGCAACTGTTTGATTGACAACTAATTGGCAAATAATCATTTTGTGTAAGGAGGGGGCGGGACACCTGTGAATTTGACAGGATATAAATGTAAGCAGGTTTTCCAAGTGACCAAACAAATTTGACTCATCAAGTTTTCAAATTTATAGTCCGCGGTGGTGTAGCGGTCTAAGCGTCGGTCGGCTTTGTGTCGACGCAGTTGCCCGCTGGGGACCGGGGTTCGCGCCTCGGTCTCGTCAGATCCGACTATGGCCGGGCTCGATGAAGCAGCAATAATTGGCAGCGCTGTCTTGGGGAGGGGGGCGGAGTCGGCTTGTGTTTGTCATATGAAAGTGTCTCTGGGTGTGTCGCAAAAAACAGTGGTTCGGCCTGGAGTCGCCTTGTCACGGAAGTGGCGAGGTGTCTCCTTCAAGACTGCCGGCCGGAGAGATGCAGTTGGTGAACGCACGCAGTACGAGGGTGGGTGTTGGAACTAAAATAGGGACGATTGGCCACTAAATTGGGCGAAAAAGGGGAAAATCAGAAATAAATGTTAAAAAAAAAAGTTTTTTCAAATTTATGAAAGATTCATTAACCTTTTGGCGAGCTACTTGAAAAGGGGCCGCGAGCTACTGGTAGCTCGCGGATGACGTGTTGGAGACCCCCGGTCTACACCCATCTACACAGTCCATACCCATCTACACATTCTACACCATCTACACAGTCTACACCAACTACACAGTCTACACCCGTCTACACATTCTACACCATCTACACAGTCTACACCATCCAACTACACAGTCTACATCCGTCTACACATTCTACACCATCTACACAGTCTACACCAAGAGTATGTTCCCATCTATGTGAAGAGGGAACGACCATCCCTGAACCGGGAGGGGGGGGGGGGGTAAGAGTACATCTGTCACCATCTTACAATGCTGTGATTGCAACTATTCCCAGGGACGTAGCCAGGACTTTTTTACTGGGGGGGGGGGGCAGCTGGGGCCAGCCATTTAATTAAGGTGGCACTTGTCAAAACAACTATTTTAAAACTACTTTTGAAGATTATGATAGCCCTTTTAACAATGCCATGGATTGTGTATAGCTAAAGTGTGTGGGAAGGTGTCATCCATCTAATCTACATGTCCCATGCACGGGTGTTAATGCAAGGGGTATGGTTTAAGTGTTGTAAAGTGTAAAGGCCGAAGACAGAATTGTCATTTAGTATTTTAATTGCAATCTCAATTGCATGAAGGGAAAATGTACACAATGAAGCCGACATGTCCATATCCCGAACACACACAACTAAATAAACTACATCACTTGGACTTGCCATGCTGCATTTACACACTCTTGCTTTTACACTTGGATTTACACAAATATGAGCCCATCGGGCTCATAACTTTAGTGGCAAAGGACAAGACTTAATAATAATAGACTAATAGTAATAATGCTTCCGTTTGATTGTTTCTGTGCAGGCGTTTTTTTTTTACCCACTCAGGACAGGGGAAGGGGGGCCAGCGGGGGGGCCGTGCGCTGACCAATCGGGGCCGTAGCCCCCCCTGACCCCCACTTGGCCACGCCCCTGACTATTCCCCAACCCTCTGTAACTAGTACACATGACCATTAAAAATTCATGGTAATTTGCATATGAAACCAATCACTGGTTTAGGTCGTTATGCCACTGTATTGTTTATAAGGGTGGGGACACCTGCAGTCACTGTATTGTTTATAAGGGTGGGGATACCTGCAGTCACTGTATTGTTTATAAGGGTGGGGACACCTGCAGTCACTGTATTGTTTATAAGGGTGGGGACACCTGCAGTCACTGTATTGTTTATAAGGGTGGGTACACCTGCAGTCACTGTATTGTTTATAAGGGTGGGGACACCTGCAGTCACTGTATTGTTTATAAGGGTGGGGTACCTGCAGTCACTGTATTGTTTATAAGGGTGGGGACACCTGCAGTCACTGTATTGTTTATAAGGGTGGGGACACCTGCAGTCACTGTATTGTTTATAAGGGTGGGGACACCTGCAGTCACTGTATTGTTTACAAGGGTGGGGTACCTGCAGTCACTGTATTGTTTATAAGGGTGGGGACACGTGCAGTCACTGTATTGTTTACAAGGGTGGGGACACCTGCAGTCACTGTATTGTTTACAAGGGTGGGGTACCTGCAGTCACTGTATTGTTTATAAGGGTGGGGACACGTGCAGTCACTGTATTGTTTACAAGGGTGGGGTACCTGCAGTCACTGTATTGTTTATAAGGGTGGGGACACCTGCAGTCACTGTATTGTTTATAAGGGTGGGGACACTTGCAGTCACTGTATTGTTTATAAGGGTGGGGACACCTGCAGTCACTGTATTGTTTATAAGGGTGGGGACACCTGCAGTCACTGTATTGTTTATAAGGGTGGGGACACCTGCAGTCACTGTATTGTTTATAAGGGTGGGGACACCTGTAGTCACTGTATTGTTTATAAGGGTGGGGACACCTGCAGTCACTGTGTTGTTTATAAGGGTGGGGACACCTGCAGTCACTGTGTTGTTTATAAGGGTGGGGACACCTGCAGTCACTGTATTGTTTATAAGGGTGGGGACACCTGTAGTCACTGTGTTGTTTATAAGGGTGGGGACACCTGCAGTCACTGTATTGTTTATAAGGGTGGGGACACCTGTAGTCACTGTGTTGTTTATAAGGGTGGGGACACCTGTAGTCACTGTATTGTTTATAAGAGTGGGGACACCTGTAGTCACTGTATTTTTTATAAGGGTGGGGACACCTGCAGTCACTGTATTGTTTATAAGGGTGGGGACAGCTGTAGTCACTGTGTTGTTTATAAGGGTGGGGACACCTGTAGTCACTGTATTTTTTATAAGGGTGGGGACACCTGCAGTCACTGTATTGTTCATAAGGGTGGGGACACCTGCAGTCACTGTATTGTTTATAAGAGTGGGGACACCTGCAGTCACTGTATTGTTTATAAGGGTGGGGACACCTGTAGTCACTGTATTGTTTATAAGAGTGGGGACACCTGCAGTCACTGTATTGTTTATAAGGGTGGGGATACCTGTAGTCACTGTATTGTTTATAAGGGTGGGGACAGCTGTAGTCACTGTGTTGTTTATAAGGGTGGGGACACCTGTAGTCACTGTATTGTTTATAAGAGTGGGGACACCTGTAGTCACTGTATTTTTTATAAGGGTGGGGACACCTGCAGTCACTGTATTGTTCATAAGGGTGGGGACACCTGCAGTCACCATATTGTTTATAAGGGTGGGGACACCTGCAGTCACTGTATTGTTTATAAGAGTGGGGACACCTGTAGTCACTGTATTGTTTATAAGGGTGGGGACAGCTGTAGTCACTGTGTTGTTTATAAGGGTGGGGACACCTGTAGTCACTGTATTGTTTATAAGGGTGGGGACACCTGCAGTCACTGTATTTTTTATAAGAGTGGGGACACCTGTAGTCACTGTATTGTTTATAAGGGTGGGGACACCTGTAGTCACTGTATTGTTTATAAGAGTGGGGACACCTGTAGTCACTGTATTTTTTATAAGGGTGGGGACACCTGCAGTCACTGTATTGTTCATAAGGGTGGGGACACCTGCAGTCACCATATTGTTTATAAGGGTGGGGACACCTGCAGTCACTGTATTGTTCATAAGGGTGGGGACACCTGCAGTCACCATATTGTTTATAAGGGTGGGGACACCTGCAGTCGGGTGAGGCTGAAGAGGTCACTTACATGATGGTGAAAGCTTTTTGTCAGTACACGTGGTGTCCAGATGAACTGGTTCAGCCTTCTGTGGTTTTCTTACCTGGAGTATTGAGCATGCATCAAGACATTTACATCTTAATTTGTTACCCTGTAACATCGTTATTTTATTTTTTTGTTCGTTTTGTTTTTATGAAATCTTATTTGCCAATACAGAATATTGATAATATAGTTTGTTTGACTGTGATTAATATCAGCTCCTCTTTCCTCTTCTCTTCAGATTTCGGTTCGCAGTACGGACTATGATCGGACTCTCATGAGTGCCGAGGCCAACCTGGCAGGTCTGAACACCAGTTCTACCACCACTACCACTACTTCCTTCTTCTTCTACTGCTACTCACTGCTCTGCTTCTTCCACATTGCCATCTTTTTCTTTCTCGTATTCTACCTGTTCCTAGTGGTCTTCCTCCTTTGGCTTCAGTGTCTTTTTATCGTCTTTGCTCTTACTGGGCCTCATGAGTCTCTCGTAAGTACAAACTGTTCTTACACACCCATGGACTGTTATAGCCCTGGCGTTAGTCTCAGAGACCAGTGTAGAACCTGGCTAGCCCCTGAATGTAGACCCCAGTCGAGCACCGATGTCTTTGCAGGCCTGGCTGATGGCTCGTTGCAGACAGCAGATGTTAGGGGGAAGGAACTATAAATACCCATCAGGCTTTGCTTCTGACTGTCAGGCCATCTTGAAGGCTAAAAAAGAAATTCCATGGGTGTGTAAGAACAAATGTGTGCGTACAAATGACTGGTGAACGGGATTCATTGTCTTGCAGGTCTCTACCCACCCAGTGGTAGGCAGATCTTCACACCGGACTTGGAGTGGCAGCCGATACCTGTACACACAGTTCCACAAGACCAAGAAAGGGTAGGGCTTTTGATTTGTGTAACAACCTTGTTGTTATTCTTCTTTTAACATTAGCTTTAATTTGTTCTTTCTCTCACCATTTTCTTCCCCTTGTGTCTCTGCCTTTGCGTGCGTCTGCAGCTCCTGTCGTTCCCGCTCGGAGACTGTCCTCAGTACAAGCAGCTGATGAATGAAACCGAACACACAGAGGAGTTTCTCAATGTCACCCGTCAATACCAGGTGGGCGTCTATCTGACCAGCAGCCTGTCCTCTCCTCGTTATGGCTGTATTACATAAATCACAACATCGTCGGTGTTCTTCATCATTCTGTCTGCAACACACTGACACACTAGCTGGTAGACGATCCGGGAATGTGAAGACCACAACCCGTACTACCTTCAGTGAGCTACCGTGAAGGAGAAAGTCCAGGTAACAGTCCTACATGCAGCAGCTGCTGTTGCACATGCCATGTGTAGGAGCATGAGTGACTCGACAGAGAGGTAATTTTGTGGTAATATGAAGGTGAAGGTGTGTGATGGTTTATATTTTAGTTGTTTGTTTTTGTTTATGATGTCATTTATTGTGTGGTCGTATTGAGTGGGGAGATAGCGGGCCACATGGATATGGGCGAGGATGTTCCCCGTTCCTCGACTGGCGTTCCTGGCCTGCCCTGCTCGCCTGCGCCCCATTTCCCTGATGGCTGCCCAGCAGATATAGTCCCCCCAGGTCGCCCCGACTCTGGGTCAGTAAGACGGAGAGACGGGGAGCTGGGTCGCCGTAGGTTCTTTGATCGCTGTGATTGCTTTGGTTATGGGTTTGTGTGCGTTATCATGAGCTGATCCTCTTTTTCGTTAATAGCAAGTTAAACTTGTTTTTTAGGATCTCAGTGAATTTTTTGTTCAAGCGCGCCACACGAGTAACAGGCCCGACCTCAGACTCTCAGTCTGGAACAAAGGAGGAGTCAGACTCTCCTTCGTCCCCTGAAGTCGCTGCACCATGTAAAGACCATGACTTATGGATCGTCTGTCAGGGACGTGACTTGCATCTGCTCATCCAGTCAACTTCACTGACGTTTCACAGAAACACAGAGGACTGCTCGCTGTTATGGCTTCTAATGTCTCTCTCTGTTGCTCTCTCTCTCTCTCTGTGTCTCTCTTTGTCTGTCTCTCTCTGTCTCTCTCTGTCTGTCTCTGTCTCTCTCTCTGTCTCTGTCTCTCTCTGTCCGTCTCTGTCTCTCTGTCTCTGTCGCTGTCTGTCTCTCTGTCTGTCTCTGTCTCTGTCTCTCTCTGTCTCTGTCTCTCTCTGTCTGTCTCTGTCTCTGTCTCTCTCTGTCTCTCTGTCTGTCTCTGTCTCTCTCTGTCTCTCGCTCTGTCGCTGTCTCTGTCTCTCGCTCTTGCTCTCTCTCTGTCTCTATCTGTCTCTCTCTGTCTGTCTCTGTCTCTCTCTGTCTCTCGCTCTGTCGCTGTCTCTGTCTCTCGCTCTCTCGCTGTCTCTGTCTTTCTCTGTCTCTGACGCTCTCTCTTTCTGTCTCTCTCTGTCTGTCTGTATCTCTGTCTGTCTCTGTCTCTCTAAAATGGATGGATGGAGAGATAGATGATTGAAAACTGTGGTTGTTTCCCGTTAATACCACGGGGGTGAATGACTGTCATCGAGTCATTTCAGGTTTTTATTGTCGACATGCTTCTGAACACATGTAAATACTCGAGATGTGTGCGTGAGCGAGAGGACATGCACATGTCAGAGGAGGTTCAATCGGTTCATCTGGATACAGTGTTTATAGACAGACTTCTTACAGTTGTGGGGACCGGCCCACAACTGTGGGTCGGCGGCGATGTCGGCTACCCACCCAACCCATCTTGAAACATGGACCAAGGAGTCTAACGCATGCGCGAGTCAGAGGGCTCAAGAAAACCCCATGGAAATTGAGGCCCAGCATGCACCGGCTCAGGTGGGATCCCGCTGGGTGCACCACCGACCCGTCTCGCCTGCACCGTTGGGAAAGTGGCGCATGAGTGCATGCAATATAGCCTGAAAGATGGAGAACTGTGCCTGGGCAGGGTGAAGCCAGAGGAAACTCTGGTGGAGGTCCGCAGCGGTCCTGATGTGAAAATCGGTCGTCCGACCTGGGTATAGAGGTGAAAGACTAGTCGGACCATCTAGTAGCTGGTTCCCTCTGAAGTGTCCCTCAACATAGCTGGTGCTCTGAAGCTGCAGTCTGATCTGGTAAAGCGAATGATTAGAGGTCTCGGGGCCGAAACCATCTCAATCTGTTCTCAAACTGTACATGGGTAAGAAGCCCGGCTCGCCGGCTCGGAGCCGGGCGGGGAATGCGAGCGCCCAGTGGGCCACTGTTGGTAAGCAGAACTGGTGCTGTGGGATGAACCGAACACCGGGTTAAGGCACCCGATGCCTGACATGTTGCCTTCCAGTGAGTCACAGCGTTGCAAGAAGTCTGTCAGTAAACGTTGTGTCCGGATGAACCTACAGTAGCAGGATTTCTCTAGCTGTGTCAGTTCTGTCAGTATCACTGTGGATTCTGGACTTGTCATGTTGTCGTTCACTGCAGATCTTTCATAACGGCGTCGTGTCTCAGCTCGGTGTCAGCTGACCGGCTGACCACATTCCTGCAGGGTGGTTGTGTTTCTGGCACATGACAGTCAGAACCAGATGATGTATCTCACGTGTCTGTCATGAGGACACATCTTAGAGACATTTAATTGAATGTTAGCGTATGATGCCCATTTTTTGACAACAGTACATGACTGTTAATGCAGTGTGTGTGAGACCGGCTCAGTTTTTATTTTGTCCAGCTAAACAAACATGTCTTGTAGATGTCTTATAGATTCATGTCACACCAAGAGCTGATCTCCACCTGGTCCTGAGCATGTCAACAAAGCTCCGCGTCAAAAGCATTTATTGCGGTGGCTATTTCATGACAGACGATTTAAAAAAGGACAAAACAGACTTGTGTCCCCACGACCCTGAGAGTGGGATAAGCGGTTCAGATAATGGATGGATGGATGTCCTGGCTCTGTGGTGTGTTTGGGTCAGAACATGGTTTATCTACAGACCTCATGTTCTCCTCTTCTTCTCAGGACTTCATAGAGCTGGTGAAGAATAAAACAGGATTAAAGAACGCCAATGTGGAATCTGTTTGGAGTGTTTATGACACACTCTACTGCGAGGTGAGGAAGCACACACACACACACACACACACACACACACACACACACGCACACACACACACAGTGGTCACAGGTTACAGCAAGTAGCCATGGCCCTGCAGTCTGCTACCAGGAAAGAGATGTGGGAGGAGCTCATCACATAGGTGCACATTATGATGATGTGCTGAAGTGTGTGTGTGTGTGTGGGGGGGGGGGTTCTGTCCTATAAAATCAAATTCAGATGGCTGTATTGCCATGACGTAATGATGTACATATTGCCAAATCATTGCAAAATCATTTACGTCTCGGCTCTGCTGGATAAAAATCATATCTCAGCGGGTGCAGCTCTCTAGCAATGGTAAAAGTCCCCAAATGCAGTAAACGTACTGGAATATGTTTTGACGCCATTGTTGCTGTGAAATATATACCACTTCAGTTTCATGACATATACTGTATTGACAAGAGTACATATAGTGAAGACGGATGGTGCATGGTGCATGTTTAACATATAATTCTACATTTATATAAAGTTAACTTTGGTCATGCAGTAAGTATGAGTTTTAGCTGTGTGGCGTTAATGTTGTTACTGGTAGCTGTGGAACCACAGAGTGACCCGTCACAGTATGTTTTACAGAACAGACCCACGTGTGAGCTCTGTTTACCTAGAACTGCTTAGTTTGATTTAGCAAATTATCAGTGGGTGAGGAATGTGAGAATCTGATCTCACCCTTGTCTCACCAGTTGAAATGAACACACTTTCTGGCAATGCATATATTTAATGAACATGTTGAGCAATGGCAAGATGAGTGACATTTTCACAGTAGCATTTCTTCATTTCACAGCGGTGCATGCTTTACCACACTGTTCAGTGAACTGATAATACAAGCTATCTTTTTGTCATCTAGCAAGCTTCTTAACACAGGGATAATGCAAAGAACTTGGTGTAGTCCTGTGAAAAATAAACACATACACTTACCAACACCAGGCGTGTGCAGGCTCTGCAGAACTCATTTGAGTGCAAAACTCATCTGGGTGCACAACTCACCTTGGTGCACAACTCAGCTGGGTGCACAACTCACCTTGGTGCACAACTCAGCTGGGTGCACAACTCATCTGGGTGCACAACTCATCTGGGTGCACAACTCACCTTGGTGCACAACTCAGCTGGGTGCACAACTCAGCTGGGTGCAAAACTCAGCCGGTTGCAGAACACAGGCGGGTGCAGTATGAGCTCTCACACACACCCACAAAGTAAGTGTTTTAGTAGTAGTAAAATACACAAGTTATGAATATAGAAATATCTTTACATACTGGACCATGTATTGTCATGTACTCCACACTGCAGTTAGTTGTTAGCCTGGCGTTAGCCCTCATTGTGTTCTGACTAAGTATTGTCAACACAACTAATAAATGGTGTGACGTTTCAAAGACAAGTGAAATGTTGGTCAGGACATTCTGGACAACATGGTGCAGAAGAGGAAGAGATGGACATGCTTCATGTGTTGAAAGACCAACAACTGTTGTTTTAGTTTCTTCAGAAACTAATTGATTTGGGGCTATACAAAACAACTGGATGAAGTTATCTAGTGCACTTGCATTAAATCCTTTTTGTGTTTGATAAAATGTAATATTTAGATGTCCAGAGGGATTTTTTTTGTCTCATAAAGACTATATGCAAAATGATTTAACAATAATAGGAACAGTGTCTTCATCGAACTCCTCTCTGAATGTTGGAATGTGAATTGTACTTTATTTTTCAGTGTGAAGAGTATAACATGTACCGCATATAATGTTATGTGTTCCAGTATTATGATGGAATTCCTACTTTCATATGTGTGTTTCCAGTCCCTTCACAACCTGACTGCCCCTGACTGGGTGACCACCGATGTTATGGACAAGCTCCGGCACCTTAAGGACTTTGGATTTCGGGTAAAATGCCAAACTGTTCCTTCTCTTATTTGAGCTGCATGATTACTTTGCTGACTGACGTGAGGTCCTGATCAATCTGCACTTTTCTTCTCATCCCTCTGTCCTCCTGTGATAGGTTTGACATAATATCCAACAGCCAAAGTATGATTACAAAATAAGAAATAACAGAGGAAGTTTACTGATGTTAACTTCAGCATGCTAAATGTTTTACTACACTTACGTTTAAAACATTTAGCGTACTTTAGACAGCGACTTGTTTGATAAGGGCAAATGGGAATCGTGATAATAATCAAACCAAATTGTGATTTAAAAGCCCATCCTTAACCCATTAAAGAGCACCTGCGAAGGGCTGTGCCATATGACCAAAATCTCATATCACGAGTCATTCATATCATGATAGCGATACATATCATGATATAGGTTATTCTTATAATGATACATATCATGATGTAGGTCAATTATATCACGATGGTGCATATCACGATATAGGTCGTTCGTATCACGATAACGATATGTATCACGATATAGGTAGTTCATATCACAATAACGATACATATCATGATATAGGTCATTCATATCACAATAACGATACGTATCATGATATAGGACATTCATATCACAAAAAGCATCCATAGATATTTTAAATGATTATTTCCAACCAGTGTCAACCTCTCATACCCCCATTCCACCAACGCAAAACTAGTTCTAGCTCTTGGCTGGTACTAGCGCCGGTTTGCAGTTGGTTCAACTTGCAGACCTTCTAAGAACCGGTTTGCTTTTTCACGGGCTAGAGCTGGCTAGACAGCCACGTCATGACGTCACTGTATTGTATACGACTCCGCTTACCCAGCAAGATGAGGCGAGAAATCAGCTGTGTAGGTTTTGTATTTTTTGCAGTTTTCGTATGCTCATTCATCATTACATTCACATCTGAGAATTTTTGAGGTGAGAAATCAACTGTGTAGATTTCGAATATTGGCAGATTTACGAAAATTTATGGCAAATCGAAAATTCACTCCAATGTTTTCAGACTTGAGAACCTCTCCAAACTGACAACCGGTCGGCGAGTCATGCTCACAGACCCCACTGTGAGCTGGCTGGGGCTCTCAAAAGACCGGTCTCATAGACAGAAAGTTTTTATTTCCCTGTTGATGGATGGTTTGTTCAAATATCATAACACGAATGTCCATTCTAAAATTAACGGAACCTGTTATGATCTGCCTTGTTCTCCTGCGGGGTGGTTGGTCTGACATTTACAAGGTTTCCTTGATTAATCTCTCAATATTTCTCAGGGCGAACTCGTCAGTATTTGTCGATGTGTTTTAAGCATTGGATTTCAGATATTTCTGGTAAAAGGAGGTATCAGGCATGTATGTAAGTAGCCTGCTAACATTTATATTTAAATAGTTATATTTATAATATATCTCTGATATATTCTCAGAATCAAAATCATGTTTATTGGCCATGTAGGTTTGCACATTCATGGACTTTAACTCTGGTTACGTGGCTCTCTGTACTTTTTTGGGGGGGGGATTTTTTCCCCCTTTTTCCCCCCAATTGTACTTGGCCAGTTACCTCACTCTTCTGAGTGGTGCTGGTCATTGCTCCACCCTCTCTGCCAATCTGGGGAGGGCTGCAGACTACCACATGCCTCCTCCCATACACATGGAGCCGCTTCTTTTAACCTGACAGTAAGGAGTTTCACCAGGGGGACGTAGCGTGGGGAGGATCACGCGATTCCCAAACAGTGCAAGACAGACACAGACAAACACAGCAAACACAGTATAAGATATACACACATGAAGACCAAAAGGCAACAATAAGTTAAAAAAGAGCTGCAGTTGCCCACTGGGGACCGGGGTTCGCACCCCGGTCTTGTCAGATCCGACTATGGCCGGACTTGATGAAGCAGCAGTCATTGGCAACGCTGTCTTCAGGAGGGGCCGGAGTCGGCTTGTGTTCGTCACGTGAATGCGTCTCTGTGTGTGTCAGAAAAAACAGTGGTTCGGCCTGGAGTCGCCTTGTCACGAAAGTGGGGAGGCGTCTCCTTTGAGACTGCCGGCCGGAGAGATGCAGTTGGCGAACGCATGCAGTACGAGGGTGCGTGTTTGAATTAAAATAGGGATCGATTGGCCAGTAAATCGGGAGAAAAAAGGGAAAAATCAGAAATAAATGTATTTTTTTTAAAAAAGAGCAAGAGTGCAAAATATTTAAAAATATCTACAGACATTCAGTGGGTAGCCAGGTTCAGGTGAGCAACAGCTTGTGGAAAGAAGCTGCTTTTGAGCCTGGTAGTGTGGGCTCTGAGGCTCCTGTAGCGCCTCCCAGAGCGCAGGGGGGAGAACAGTCCATGGTTGGGGTGGGTGGGATCTCTGCTGATGCTCAGACCCCTTCCAAGGCAGCGTTTGTGATAAATGTCTTTTATGGCTGGGAGCTGGGTACCGGTGATATGCTGGGCCGCCTTGACAACCTGCTGCAGAGCTTTCTGGTCTACTGAGGTGCAGTTGCTGTACCACACTGAGATGCTGCTGGTCAGGATGCTCTCTATGGTAGAAGTTGGTGAGAGTTTTGGGGGATAGACAGGCGCCCCTCTGCCTCCTCAGGAAATGCAGGCTTTGTTGGGCCTTTTTCACAAGGGCCTGGGTGTTTAATGTCCAGGAAAGGTCCTCGCTGATGTGGACTCCAAGGAATTTAAAGCTGGAAACACGCTCCACTTCCACCCCATTGATGTGTATGGGGGAGTCGCTGCAGCTTGTAGACCTCCTGAAGTCCACAATCTTCTCCTTTGTCTTCTGCTCGTTGAAGACAAGATTATTGGTAGTACACCATGATGTGAGGTGCTGAATCTCTTCCCTGTAGGCCGTCTCGTCATTGTTGGTGATACGGCCAATGACTGTGGTGTCATCTGCAAACTTAACTTTAACATTTGAAGGGTGAGTTGGCAGGCAGTCGTGAGTAAAAAGGGAGAAAAGGAGGGGGCTCAGAACACAGCCTTGAGGGGCACCTGTGCTGAGGGTCAGGGTGGAGGAGGAGTGGTCACCTAACCTAACAGACTGAGGTCTGTTGGTCAGGAAGTCAAGGGTCTAGTTACAGAGGGAGGGGTTGAGGCCAAGGGAGAGGAGTTTGGTGGTTAGTTTGGTGGAGAATATAAATAAATATGTAAAAAAGAATAAAATAAAGAATACAAAATATAAACAATAAAACATAAGAGTAAAAGTATATTTGCACAATAAAATCACAGTGTCAAGCTCAACTTGAACTGAATGCCAGCGAGAAGAGGTAGATATTCAACAAAGATGTAAAAGTCTCTGGGGTCTGGGCAGATGTTGTGTGTACTGGTGGATTGTTCCAGAGATCAGGGGCAGCCATGGCAAAGGCTCTGTCAGAGGTAACACATGGACTCAAATCGGCGATTCCCCGTGTTAGTAGGCAATGGTAGACTGCTATGCTACCCGGACGCCCTGGCTCTCTGTGTACTTAACACAGAATAACAACACTACAACACCACAACCTTCAGATGTATACACAAGGATTGACTTATACAGGTGAAATAAGAGGCTTTTTTCCCCATCCTGCTGTCCTGCCTCCAGGGGCAGCCAGGAGCAGTGCGGTACCTTTTCCTTCAGCACCCGGTTCCAGGAAACATCCATGTCGTGGTCAGGACCAGGACAGGAAAGCGTTTTTGTTGTTTTTTTTCACCAGGGTTCTTTTTGATGCTGGAGGAAAGCCATGTGAGCGTAGGGAGAACACGCTGACTCCCCATAGAGAGGACCCTAGTGGAGAGATGACCCACCTGAGCACGGGGAGAACACGCACAGTACACACAGACAGCTGCTGCACACCGACAGGCCTGGGGAGAACACGCAACTCCACTAGTGCCAACCCCACCCCAGGCAGGAATCGAACCCAGGACCTTCTTGCTGTGAGGCTGCAGTGCAAGCACTGCACAACCCAGCCAACATCAAAGTGATATTGGCTTATCCTCTCTTCCAACCCGCCCAGCATTTTGTATGGGTGTTGGACAGATTCTGCAAAAGTCCGGTTGGGAACGTTATTGTTCTGTAGGCCCTGACGTCGACACGGCGGAAGTAAAGACACCTGTGAGACTTTTTGATGTTCACTTGGAATCAGAAGTCTAAATTCATTACAAAGTAACACTTCACATATATTGACCTAAATTACTGCAGAAATACACCGTGTGACTCCGCGGTGGTGTAGCGGTCTAAGCATCGGGTTTGTGTCGATGCAGTTGCCCACTGGGGACCGGGGTTCGCGCCTCCGTCTTGTCAGATCCGACTATGGCCGGACTTGATGAAGCAGCAATAATTGGCAACGCTGTCTTCGGGAGGGGGGCGGAGTCGGCTTGTGTTCGTCACATGAATGCGTCTCTGGGTGTGTGTGGGGAAAAAGCGGTGGTTCGGCCTGGAGTCGCCTTGTCAAGAAAGTGGTGAGGCGTCTCCTTCGAGACTGCCGGCTGGAGAGATGCAGTTGGCGAACACATGCAGTACGAGGGTGGGTGTTTGAATTTAAAAAAGGGATCGATTGACCACTAAATTGGGAGAAAAATCAGAAATAAATTTAAAAAAGAAAAAGAAATACACCGTGCAAGCTGTGGAAGTCAAGATTTTGACTGCAGGTACTCTGTAAGTTCTTGTAAAGTGTATCAATTACGAACAACAACAACAACAACAACTTAAATAATTACAATTCTAACTTATCAATCTGACTGTAGAACGATGAAAACTGAAATAGTAGCTGTTAGAAGAAGGAAGTAATGAGTAATGAAATGTTATTTGTTGTGTCCTAGAAAAGGTCACAAAAGGACCAAACTGCTGCTTGTCTGTTGCTTGTCCGAATTAGAAATCAAGCATTATGGTACAAAAATATCATGGAATATACGACTGAGCAAGGACAACGCAGAAATAGTGGTGTGTCTCTGATAATAGCCTGTCTCAAATAAAGGCCTAGTTGTGTCTTCGATTGAGGTAAATATTTTTTCATTAATTCAATTAAAAATTGATTAATAAAAATTAATTAAGAATAAATTAATTAATTTAAAAAAGGCTGCCTTCTACTCAACAGGAAGTGGACACAGTGGTCAGTTGTAGTAACTTTTCTCGGTAATTGGTAACAATTTGTGTCATTATGACAAAGATGTACTGCTCCAAATGTAGGTCACATGGGTTTCTAGTATTTGCTGGTTTGTCATGAGACCGGACACATTTTAATTTGTTCAGGTTTCTACAGGGATGGTGTCCAAAACACTTTTAACAGGGACCAGATTTGAGCGAGCAGTAATTCTCCCAGCATGGTCATGGTACGATGTGCCTTCTTATTTAACATTAATGTGTGTGTGTGTTTTTTTTGTTTTTTTAAGGTAATCTTTGGAGTGTACAAACAGCAAGAGAAAAGCAGGCTGCAAGGAGGTGGGTGTGTGTTTTTGTCTTGGTTTTTGCTGGTTTCACTTCCTTTTCTCCGTTTTGTCGTCAGCAAGACTGCCATTAAACTTTCCAAAGCCTTCCTTCCCTGTTTTACGCCACGTTGTTTCCATCTCGCCGTGGGGAATACCGTCATTGTCAGGTGAACACCGCCTACCTGCGAAGGAGCTACCATTACAGGAAGTGGAAAGAAACTCTTTATTATTTCACCATTTTGTAAGCAAGCGTTACATTTTCACAGACGTTTCATTTGTTTAGGACGGTGACGTGTTCACAAACCCAGCGAGAGTGTACGCACGTTTGGTTTGTGGAATGAAAAGTAAATGATCAAGTTTGCAGATGTGTTTTCACCAGACAGCAGCGTTCCTTAAAAAAGCAAGCGTGTCAGAAAATACCAGTCACATGTCAGGAAGTCAACTGACACGTGGCTGGTATCAGGAAGCAGGAAGTCAACTGACATGTGACTGGTATCAGGAAGTCAACTGACACGTGACTGGTATCATGAAGCAGGAAGTCAACTGACATGTGACTGGTATCAAGAAGCAGGAAGTCAACTGACGTGACTGGTATGCAGAAGCAGGAAGTCAACTGACATGTGATTGGTATCAGGAAGTCAACTGACGTGACTGGTATCAGAAAGCAAGAAGTAAACTGACATGTGACTGGTATCAAGAAGCAGGAAGTCAACTGACATGTGACTGGTATCGAGAAGCAGGAAGTCAACTGACATGTGACTGGTATCGAGAAGCAGGAAGTCAACTGACATGTGACTGGTATCGAGAAGCAGGAAGTCAACTGACATGTGACTGGTATCAAGAAGCAGGAAGTCAACTGACATGTGACTGGTATCAAGAAGCAGGAAGTCAACTGACGTGACTGGTATGCAGAAGCAGGAAGTCAACTGACATGTGATTGGTATCAGGAAGTCAACTGACGTGACTGGTATCAGAAAGCAAGAAGTAAACTGACATGTGACTGGTATCAGAAAGCAAGAAGTAAACTGACATGTGACTGGTATCAAGAAGCAGGAAGTCAACTGACATGTGACTGGTATCAAGAAGCAGGAAGTCAACTGACATGTGACTGGTATCAAGAAGCAGGAAGTCAACTGACATGTGACTGGTATCAAGAAGCAGGAAGTCAACTGACATGTGACTGGTATCAAGAAGCAGGAAGTCAACTGACATGTGACTGGTATCAGGAAGGTTGGTGCTAGAATACATCATCCAGAGGGAGGTGGGAGGGAACTCCGCTGCACGTCATCAAATGCTCACAGCGGAATCGACCAATCTTATGACGGGTAGGGGCTCGCGTAGTGGCTAGTTCAGGTTAGGAACAGTGGGAAACAGTAGATTGACATTAAATGCAGCTCGAGCCTTCGGCCCTCGCATGCGTTTGCTCATCCAGGACTCCCCCCAAGCCTGCGGCCTCGCTGCTTAGACGCAACTCTGTGTCAATGTGGATTGTAAGGAACACAACACACAGCTAAATAACTATAAAGCGAGCACTAAACAACGCTAGCTAGCAACATAAGCCGTGATTCCGCTGTGAGCATTTGATGACGTGCAGCGGTGTTCCCTCCCACCTCCATCCGGACAATGCAGTCTAGCAGCAACCTATCAGGAAGCTGGAGAGTGTTCTGTTGAAAACCTGCCGTTCTGTGGTCTGGTTACCATGAGTGTTGGTTGCGTGTATGTGTGCGCACCAAAACATTCATGTTCACATTCTGAAGGGACTCATGGCCACCTGAACGACCGGGATTTCACTCCTACCTAAAACGACCATGGGCAGTCAAAATGACCGCCGGCTTTTAAACTCTGCAGGACCTTACCTGTGCCCCCGTCATAAGGTTAGTGGTTGTGTCAGGAAGGGCAACCGACAAAAAACTCTGCCAAATCATCATCTGGGTTGACAAGACCGCCATCGATGCTGTGCGGTGCCCTCACAGGGTACCGATGGAGACTATCAGACCCGCTGTGGTGACCCCTGGGAAACGGGAAATGAGGCGGAAGAAGAAGAAGATTGTGTCAAGATAAATACCCAGTTGCGATATTAATGCATTATATATGTCAGTATATCTGTTATTAAACTAACTGACACCAACATTTACATTTAACAACTTTAATACTATTTTTAAACAAGTTAAAATGGCCGCTGTCCAACGCCTGTAAATATACTGCAGCGCCTTGATGGTAGTCATGGTGCGTCTGTAACGGCGTCTGTAACCAGACATGTTGCAATAATCACACATCAAGTTTGGACTATTTGTCTGCACTGGAGGGCGCTACTGTGTTTCTAGGACAGAGCAACGAACTTCATGAAGGAAATGATGCGACCAACACACCTCATAAATACTGACATGACGCACACCATCATGCACACATTACAGACGGTCATGTTGACGGCTCGTGGTGGTGTCAGGTAGACCTGATCATCTGAAGCTAATTTTAATGTAAATCTGTGCGATTTTAGGAGCATTCAGGGGGTGGCGGGTCTGTATCTTTCTTTTTTTCACAACTTGTTAAACTTTGAAAACCCACATCGGTCAAGATGACGGCCGTGGTCGTTCGAATGTTTGATGGCCGTGGTTGTGGAAACATGGGGACAAGGAGGTCATGCATATTAATATTCCACTTCTGCAGGACTGGTCTCTGGCTTTTGAGTCAGGAGCAGTATGCACCCTACTTGTGTGACAATAAGCCCAGCTCTTCCCCTGACCCCCCCCCCCCCCAACTCAGGTCTGCTGTTGGGTGAAATAGTGAAGAACCTTTCCAAGATGGCCGTCCCAGACCCAAAAAAGCGACTGAAGCTGATGATGCTGTCTGCGGTAAGACGGAAATGATACAAGAATAAATCATCTACACCTGCAAGCGTTAACTGAAGTGTTTGTGTTTGTGTGTCGGCAGTTGCTGAGTGTTGTCTTTGGTGTTGTGTTGCGCAGCATGATACCACAGTAGCAGCTCTTCAGGCCAGCCTGAATGTGTTCAATGGAAGACAGCCGCCTTACGCCTCTTGCCAGATATTTGAGCTGTACAGAGATGACAACGGGTAAGAAGAACTGACACGAACACAACTTGGCCACATAACGAGCCTTTCCCTGTCAGCATTTGGAAGACGGACATCTGAAAAGTGTGACCTTTTTTAAACACACAACATCATGTGACAGGTGCTCATCACCTTTTCTCCTGCCTTTCTCCTCCCGCCCTCACTGACCTCTTCCTCTCTCTCCATCACTTTTTCTATCGTTACGTATATTTCTTTTCCCTTCCTCTTACCCTGCTTTTCACTCTCCTTATCTTTCAACCTCTTTCTCTTCCCCCCTTCCAACTCCCCGTCTCCCCAGCTCTGCGTCAGTATCCATGTTCTACCGAAATGACAGCAAAGTGGCGCCGTACCCACTGACGCTACCGGGCTGTGCTGCTGACTGCGCCTTGCACGACTTCGTTAGACTCACACAAGCCTCTATACCGGAAGACCGGGAACGAGAGTGCCAGGTGTCCTCGGATAGTGATGACAAAGGTGGGACACACACACACACACACACACACACACACACACACACACACACATAAGGTTTTAGTAAGTGCTAAACCCTCTCCCTTCTTTCATTTCTATCATCTCCCCACTCCTTTGCCCATCCTCTACCTCTCCTCTACCCCTTCTTTACCCATCCTGTACCCCTTCTTTACCTCTCCTCTACCCCTCCTTTACCCATCCTCTACCTCTCCTCTACCCCTTCTTTACCCATCCTGTACCCCTTCTTTACCCCTTCTTTACCCATCCTCTACCCCTTCTTTACCTCTCCTCTACCCCTCCTTTACCCATCCTCTACCCCTTCTTTACCTCTCCTCTACCCCTCCTTTACCCATCCTCTACCCCTCCTTTACCCATCCTCTACCCCTCCTTTACCCATCCTCTACCCACCCTCTACCCCTCTTCTCATACTTGCATTTCTGTCTTTCCATTTATCCATGCTTGGGTCTCTTTCTCTCTTCAGAAGTGATTGTTGTTCTTGCGGTGTGCGGCTGCCTCCTCTGCCTCCTCCTCCTCCTCCTCCTCACCCTGCTCTGGCGGCAAAAACAATCCGTCACCAGTCGGGGATACCATCATGTGATCAGCCAGGAGGCAGGAGAGAAGAATGATTCCTGACAGATATGCAAGCTCCTCCCACAAAGAGTTATTGGCCACGCCTCCTGGGACAGCAGTGACAATGAAGACCTTTGAACCTTCAGACTAAACTTTGACCCCAAAGCCTAACCTCTTGATAGTTTTAAATTATATATATATATGGACCCACTGTGAGGATCTAAATGCTCCTCATTTGCCATTAAGATTGTTGTTGTGAACCTCAAGTTTGTCTTAAAAGGATTTATACCTGATGATGATGAAAGATTTGAAAATTAGAGGATTTTAGAAAAAAGTGTATGTTCAGAGGATTAGGCCATGATGTCAGTATTGGTGGGACCAGTACTCGGACCAGGAATCCTTTCTTCCTGGGTTTTTATTTAAACATTGAGATCCAGTAGAAGTAAAGTACAGTTTCTGTGAACTGAATGTGTCATTTAAAGTTAACTTCTGCTGGTGGAAGAGTACATTTGTTTGGAAGGAATAATCCAAATACCAGATTTCCTGATTGCAGTTGTACCTTGAAAAAAGGTGACTGAAACATATCAGACATGGAATCAGAATGTTGTTTTTCCTCCGTGCTTTACTGCACCTGAATGCCAGGGTATGAGATGACAGTGAGTTTACTGTTTGTTTGCTTTTTCAAAGCTGTCTTGCTTGATCATTAGATTGCACTTTAATGTGCGTGCAGGAACTGGCACGAGAAGTGATTTCTGTCTCTGCGTCTGTGTCCCTCTGACTGTTCTTACATCTGTTGCTTTTTACACGTGCTTACTTGACCGCCTAATGACCACGATGCCTTAACAAACACTTGACTTTTGATAATGGGAAGAAGCCACAAATGTTGTCTGGGCTTTTTTAAAAGAAATCCTTGCTTTGTTTGCAGAATGGTGTATTTCTTGAACTGTGTGTCTTTTATGGGGAAGATTGTCGGAGTTATTGGGAAAGTGGTACGGTTAGTTTGGTAAAAAGAAGTTGGGCAAAATATTTTACTTTGTTTCAGCAGGATTCTCTAGGAATCAGGGAAACCGAGCTTCCACTGACCTCGTGAAGAGGGAGGGAGGGATAAGAACAATCCTACGAGATGTTTAAACTGCCTGAGCAGTGGATCCACAACTTGTCGGATCAAATAAAGTGGATGAAACATCGTGGACTGTTTTTGAATAACAAAGTGTTGAATTTATGTTTTTTCTCTCTTCACCAGATATTTGTCATATCGTAGTTAAAGGATTTCAATTAAAGGAAAATTGATTTTCTTCAACTTGGGTCTTTCGGTGTTTTTCATCATTCCTGTCAATTGTTATTGTTGGAAGTGGAGGTCACATGACTGCTGGATTGGGGAGCAGGCGCCCTGGAAGCTGGCACGGGTGCATTAAGTTTCCTGAGTTCGTTCACCGTTTGCGCTTCAGTTGAGCAGGTTTCCTTTGTACTTGAGTGTATTGATTAGTTTATTCCTTTTCATCTGCTATTCCAGGTCATGTTACCTTTGTCATTTTCAAGTCTCACATCCAATCTCGCCAGTCAATTCTGGCATTATTATGATTTAAGAGGGATGTATTGTTGTACTGACTGATGTGAAGATAATGTGATAGAATTTAAGTTGATTGTAGAAATGACGCCATTCAACTGCAGCTTACTCTGACTGAAATGCCAGATTAAATGTTGTCAAACAGAACCTGCTGATTGCTTCTCCTTCTGTTCTAATGTCAGTCAAGTCCAAATTCTGTAAAACAAATGGTCCTTCGCGCAGGAGCAATTGACCTTTCGCAAAGTACCGCCCCAGAACGGTGCTTGTCCAATCCTACCTTAGCAACTGTCTGTCAAGCTTTCAAACACACAGCAAAATGCTGAACCGGTGTGCCTATGGGATCTGCAGACCGGATACTAGATATGTGAAAAGTTTGGAGGGGGTGTAATTCTCTTTCCCTTCCCGAAACACAGAACGCAAGAAGCGCAATGTCGGCAATAGATTTGGCAGTATAGCAGACCCCATGGCCAGCTTAATCCATCCAAAATCAACAAAAATACCTGTCTGCTCCAAGCTAAGCTTGCTACTAGCTACTATTGATAGCTAATACAGCTAATGTATTATTACTGTTACTTTTAGCCACACAATGCGCTGATTTCTTACTTCATGTTTTGGTGTTTTCCGGCTACTTCCTGGATAGTTCTGAAATGCTTGACGGGCATAGCAACCGTAACTAAGGGGGCGGGCTTTGCGAAAGGTCAATTGAGACTTAAATGATATGAGCATGGACAACTTTGACCAAGCCACTATGCCTGAACCTGGTGTGTCCATGGCTGACTCACCAAAAGTCTAGAGTTCAGGCAGCTACGCAAACTGAACAGTTGGGAGCAAGGCCGAAAATAATGCCATCAGGAAACAGGAGGGGTGAGTGAGACAGGTGTCCTCCAGCTTATTGCAGACTACATCACCTCACTGGTGTGTGTTCAACATGGACAGCATACTTCTCGCCAGGCTGTACAGAACCAGGGAAGTGGCTCATCCAGCCATTCTCATTCCACTTGCTCTGGACACCGGACCCACACCACTTGTTTGAAGGGTAGCAGAGCTTCCTCTAAAGCTAGTAGAGAAGCTCATGACCCCTCCAGTCAGCTTTGTTCAAGTTCAAGTACTTTATTTGTCACGGGCACAGAAATACAAAGTAAAACATGCAGTGAAATGAAGAGGGGTACTCCGTCTGTCATTATGTGAAAAGACATAGACCTACATAAAAGACAAAAGATCAGTGCATTTTTTTCCCTATTTTTTTAAGTCAAAATAAACAATAAATAAAAACCTAGCCATCCCAAGTATGTGAAAGGTTGTATATGTTGAGAGTTCTTATGGCCTGAATAGAAGCTTCTCTTTAGTCTCTCTGTTTTGGCCCTAAGACTACAGAGGCATCTGCCAGACCCCAGTAGCCTGAACAGTCCGTTGTTAGGGTGAGAAGTGTCACTCATGATCTTCTTGGCTCTCATCCTCACCCTTCTGGTGTAAGTGTCCTGCAGGATGGGGAGGTATGTTTTGGTGGTGCGTTCACCACTCTCTGCAAGTCAACTTGGTCATGGGCAGAACAGTTTCCGTACCAGGCGGTGATGCAACCTGTTAGGACACTCTCCACAGCTGAGGAATAGAATGTCTTCAGGATGGAGGGTGAAACCTTGAATTTCCTCGGCCTTCGGAGGAAGTAGAGCCTCTGGACTTCTTTAGAGTGTGCTGAGTGTGAAGAGTCCAGGTGAGGTCCTCAGAGATGTGTACGCCGAGGTATCTAAAGCTGGAGACCCTCTCCACAGGTTCCCCATTGATCTTTAGTGGGTCGTATCCTTTCCCCTGCTGTCTCCTGAAGTCCATCACCATTTCTTTGGTCTTGCTGACAGAGGAGAAAACTGTTCAGTTTGCATAGCTGTTGGAGGAGAAACAAATTGAAGGGATGTAAGAAATCTGGAAACAACAGGAAGAGGAAATGGAAGCTGAGAAGTCCTACAGGAAACTAGATCACCAAGCACGTGAGGCCAGACGTGATTAGGTGCTCTTAACTAATCAAATTTCTAGAGCCTGGAGGCTCAGACGGGCAAAGAGAGCTTAAAGAGGACAAATTAGTTTCCAGCCTTTTACATACTAAAAATGCCTACAGACCTACTCCTTCTCAAGACACAGCAGGTGGTATCGCACTTCGCACATCCTTTACCTTTGTGCCTTCTCTTGAGTGGTGCTGTGGGTGGAGTAGCTCAATGACCTCTTGATCATTTTCATTTTGCTTCATCTGAAATGGCAGCTGCACCATGTGACCCTGTCTTGGAAAACTAATCAGTGAGTAGGGATTTAGTAAGTTACTTCTAGTGCCACTGGAGTCACAGGTACCTGACCTTGCTCAGCCACGCCCACCTAATTCTTCTCTTCAGTCATTGTCATTCCATGCTCCTCATCTCAGCTTTCGGCCATCTCAGGCATCATTAGCTGCTTCTTCATACCAACTTCAACCCACAGGGCATCCTTCTGCCACAGCAACAACTTATGGGCCATCATTAACCCAATCAGTTCCTACCTTAATACAATGACAGGCAGTCAACCAAGGTCAACGGTCTCTTGTGTCATCACAGCTGCCACACGTCGCTCAAAGGCCAATCCAGTGCAGCTGTTGCCCTCTCAGCCAAATCTCACAGAACTGCTGGTTTCCTATTAAGGCTTGCCTAAACCCCAACTGCTTTATTTTGAAGCAGTGTTTTCCTTCTCCTCGAGTGCTCTGGATACTCTTGTTGGTAGTCAAGTTCATCTGTCAAAACAATACAAGTACCAGATCCTGCTCAGCCATCTTAAGTATCCCAGTGCTTACAAACTTGCATGGTCATATGTGACTGACACTCATCCTTACACTTTAGCTTTGACAGCGCTGGACGCAAGATGAGCAGCCACATCAGGTAATACAAAGTGAAATCAGTCATATCCTAGCTGCCCCTGGTGTTAAAATACACTGCTCAAAAAAATAAAGGGAACACATAAGCAATGCAATGTAGCTCCAAGTCAATCACACTTTTGAGATATCAACCTGTCCAGTTAGGAAGCAACACTGATTTGTGAATCAATTTCACCTGTTGGTAAATTGTCTAATTTCCACCAGGTGGAAATTAGACAATTTGCAAGACAACCCCTATAAAAGGAATGGATTTGCAGGTGGTGGCCAAAGACCATTTGCCTGTCCTCATCTTTTCTGGCCGATCTTTGGTTAGTTTTTCATTTTGCTAGTGCCCTCACCACTAGAGGTGGCATGAGGCGGTATCTGCAACCTACAGAAGTTGCTCAGGTAGTGCAGCTCATCCAGGATGGCACATCAATGCGTGCTGTGGCAAGAAGATTTGATGTGTCTCCCAGCACAGTGTCCAGAGCATGGAGGAGGTACCAGGAGACAGGCCAGTACACCAGGAGACGTGGAGGGGGCCGCAGGAGGACAACAACCCCACAGCAGGACCGCTATCTGGTCCTTTGTGCAAGGAGGAACAGGAGGAGCACTGCCGGAGCCCTACAAAACGACCTTCAACAGGCCACTAATGTGCAGGTTTCTGCTCAAACAGTGAGAAACAGAATGCATGAGGATGGTATGAGGGCCCGACGTCCACAATTGGGGCCTGTGCTCACAGCCCAACACCGTGCAGCCCGATTGACCTTTGCCAGAGAACATCTTGGTTGGCAGATTCGCCATTGGCGCCCTGTGCTCTTCACAGATGAGAGCAGGTTCACACTGAACACATGTGACAGAAGTGAGAGAGTCTGGAGACGCTGTGGAGAACGTTCTGCTGCCTGCAACATCCTCCAGCATGACCGGTTTGGCGGTGGGTCAGTGATGGTCTGGGGAGGCATATCCTTGGAGGGCCACACAGACCTCTACGTGCTAGCCAGAGGTACCATGACTGCCATTAGGTACCGGGATGAGATCCTCAGACCCATTGTCAGACCATATGCTGGTGCAGTGGGCCCTGGGTTCCTGCTCATGCATGACAATGCTCGTCCTCATGTGGCCAGAGTGTGTCAGCAGTTCCTGTATGTCGAGGGCATCGATGCTATGGACTGGCCTGCACGTTCCCCAGACCTGAATCCAATCGAGCACCTCTGGGACATCATGTCTCGTACCATCCGCCAACGCGATGTCGCACCACAGACTGTCCAGGAGTTGACCGATGCCCTGATCCAAGTCTGGGAGGAGATCCCTCAGGAGACCATCCGTCGTCTCATCAGGAGCATGCCCAGACGTTGTAGGGAGTGCATACAGGCAGGTGGAGGCCACACACACTACTGAGCCTCATTTTGAATCGTCTTGAAGAATTTCCACAGAAGTTGGATCAGCCTATGTTCTCATTTTCCACTTTGATTTTGAGTATGATTCTGAATCCAGATCTTAATGGGCTAATGATTTTGATTTCCATTGATCATTCTTAGGTTATTTTGCTCTAAACACATTCCTCTGTCTAATAAATAAAGATTTTCAGCTGAAATATTTCCTTCATCGAGGTCTATATTGTGTTTTTAGGTGTTCCCTTTATTTTTTTGAGCAGTGTAGATGTCGATGCCTTTGAGGAATTTTCTCAGTCTGAGCAAGCTTTGGTTGGACTGCTGAAATCGTTGGAAGGGGAAAATGGCAATGAATTAAAGTGTGGCTCACATGTTGATAGATTGTCAAGTTGCCATCAAGCTATTGTGATTCCTTTGTTGAGCAATGCTTACATTAAGGCATTCTACAAGATGGAGGTGGACAAACCTATACGCTGCAGGACTTTTCTCTATGCCTGCAAACTAAAGCAAATGCCCGACATATTGCCAGTTGAGCAACTCTCCACACTTCTGGTGAAAGGGAGAGGTCGGAGGTTGTCAGAGGTAAATCAAAACCCCCAGTCACCATGTATCTCACTAATGAATGTGAAACGGATAATGCTGGGAACATGTCCTCACCTCGCATACCTAAAAAGGCCAAATCAAATGTCCTCCCATATTGTCCATTCTGCAATAAGAAAGACCATTTCCTCAATAGCTGCATACAGTTCACCAAGCTCTCTGGTTCTCAGAAAAAGCAGTGGATTTCTGAGATTAAGCGCTGTTGGAAGCACTGTCGGATCCATTCACCTGATGCCTGCACACTTAAAAAAAATCCTGCAGTGTGTGTAAAGGAAATCACCTGAGTGTTATTCATGGGACTATTCTCACAGCAGAGAGGGTCTGCTTGATGGTTAGTGCATCATGCCCAGTTCTATTCCTAAACCACCCTCACCGGTTCCCTTGTGTCATCTTGAAGGTCATTTCAGTCATTCTACATAAATGGAGATCAGCAGCTGGAAACCTACGCCATTTTAGATGACACTCCAGCGCGGTCAATTATTCTGCGTGGACCAGAACTCCTTGGACTGACAGCACAGCCTGAAACTCTAGATCTTGGCTCTTGACTCTTGGCTGGTGAGTCGTCATCCAGATATCAGGTGCTAAATGCATTTACTGTCGAAGATTTGAACATTATGGAGCATTCCTGCTCTCTTCAAATGTTACAGCAGCATTACCCATACCTTGGTGGTTCACCGTTGCCTTCACTTTATACTGTTCAGCCCCTGGTTCTTATTGGTTCTGATCATCCACACCTGAGTGTTCCATCCCAGTCTCTTTGCACTGGTTCCCTGGGAGCCCCACTCGCAATCTTCACTTTCCTGGGATAGGCTGTACAGGGCCCTACTGGCCTATTTTCCCCTGCCACAGGCCAGCAATGTCTCTTCAAAGCTTCTTCTTCTTCCTCAGATCCAACTGAGCTGATGAGGAGTTTTGCTAAGCTTTGGCAAGTGAACACCTTCCCTCATCTGAATGAGAAAGAAGCCATCCGGTCAAAGCAAGCTCAGTATGCTTTCCAGCTTCTTGACTCCCAGACAGAGTTGATGTGCAAGGAGGACTGTGGTATGCAACGCCACTGCTACAGCATCCCAATTTCCCCACCATGTATGCCACCAAATAATTTGCTCTTTGTGATAACGTGTTCTTTATGAAAAGATGCAGTTTCACCAGATTCGGGTTTACTGATTTTATTCAGTCTCACGGAACAGCGTACAGATTCACATGTTGTCATTTCAGTTATCACTACTTACTCTGTATGTCTCAACTCATCAACTTGATAACCTTAGGAGTCAACTGTACCTCCTTAGGGTGTGGGGTGGTACTGCAGGTAAGTATAATATGAACAGGTAGTCAATATACCACATCCTTACACTGCTCCGCAGCACAGAATGCCAGTTGTCCATGATCCACAACCTAGTAGAGGTCCATAATGAGGAGATTCACAAGCTAGTTAAAACCGGCTATGTTAGCAAATTGGACCCAGGCTCTAAACATCTCAGCTCTGAATCTTAGTTTCTTCCCCATCATATTGTTGGTTAGCAAAGTGGTAAACATGGACTTGTATTCAACTGCTCATACCAGCACCAAGGTCAAGCCCTGAATGACCACCTCTTACCTGGACCCACTTGTGTGCTGTCCTTGCTTGGTGGTCTCCTCCGCTTCAGGCAACAGTGGGTTGTAAACACTGGAGACATAAAAGCAGTGTTCCACCTGGTGTGTCTCTTATCTGCTGAAAAACCACTGCTTAGGTTTTTCTGGAGAAACATGAAGCAGGCTGAGGAACCATCGGTATATGAATGGCAGGTTCTGCCATTTGGGACCACTTGCTGACCTTCCTGTGCAATCTATGCCTTGCAACGTCATGCCAGCAACCATCACTATTCAGAGATCCAGAACTGCATTGAAAAATCAATGTGGGCACTTGTCCACGATTGTTTTAGACCCTTCACCATCTGGGGTATCCTTTTCAAGTGTTTCACCACATGCAGCATACATCTTGACCTAATCGAGAATTTGGATACCGATGCTTTCCTCGTGGCTATCCAGTGTTTCCTCTCCAGAAGAGGACATCCCTCTGAAACCCTTTGTGACCAGGGTACTAACTTCAATTGTAATAATTCCTTCTCTAACATTGCTCTTGATTTCCAGCAACAACAGCAGGATCAATGAATTTTCTTCCGTTTCAATACCCCAGTGCCCCACAGTTTGGTGGCACTTGCGAAAAGGAAATAAGATCAGTAAAGGATGCTCTTCGTGTGGTTCTGGGAAGTCAGTCCATCCATGAGCCAGTACTCCACACTGTACTGGTGGAGATAAAAGCAATCTTGAACCCCAAGCTGTTGGGATACATATCCTCCAACGTGGCTGATTCTGATCCTGTCACTCCGAATATCCTGCTTATTGGGCGGCGAGACAATACCCTTCCTGAAGCGATGTATGCCAACATCAACATGATTTGGAGGAGGAGATGGCGCCATAGTGAAACTCTGGCTGATCATCTCTGGGCAAGTTTTATCTGACATCTACCAAACCTGCAACCTTGACCTAAGTGGCAGAAGGACACCACTAACCTTCAGTGTGGACAGGTCGTGATAATGGATCCTTGACTGCCTCACTCTCTTTGGCCTGTTGGACAAGTGCATCAAGGGTTAAACAGATGTGTCCGAACTGTGGAAGTCAGAGTGAAGACACACGTCTCTGTCCAGTTGCCCGCATTGTGCCTTTACCTCAACTAGAAGAGGATACTGAGACGACTCAAAACCACACTGCGGTTTTGGGGGTGGCAGTGTCGGAAGTGGAGCTCACATGACCACTGCATTGGGGAGCACTGGAAAACACTCCCTGGAAGAAGGCATAGGTGTGCTAATTGGGCAGCTGAAACAGATGCATTAAGTTTCACGAGTTTATTCAGTGTTTGTTTGCACCGACTTCCTGGACTCTCTTTTCTCTCGCTGGGGCCTCCCAAAGACCATCACCACTGACAACGGCCCTCAGCTGGTCTCTGCTGAGTTCATTGCTTATCTCGAAAGCAAGGGCATCCGTCATATACACACTGTGTACTACCACCCCCAGGCCAATGGCGGCGTTGAACGTTTTCACCAGTCACTGAAGAACGGCCTCAGAGCACACATGGCCCAAGGGTGCTCTTTCACGCAGGCCATCCGTCACACTCTGCTGCACCATCGGGCCACACAGCACTCGACCACAGGCGTCTCCCCAGCCTCTCTCATGCTAGGCCGGGAACTGTGCATGCCCCTTGGCAGGCTCCGCCCCTCCACACCCCAGGCACCTCCCTCTGGGGTCAGAGCCTCAGTCACTCGTCAGCAGATGCGGATGAAGCAACGGTTTGACCAGTCAAAACGAACCAGGGTGCCAGACATCAATGTGTCAGACTGGGTCAGGGTCCGCAGGCCCCACAGGGACAATAAAATGGCTTCATACTGGTCCTCTCCTCTCCAAGTCACCCGTCAGCTGGGCCCAGTCACTTACCTCCTCAGCGATGGCACTCGGTGGCACTCCAGTCGTCTACGGAAGGTGTCAGCTCCGCCACACACAGCTGGTGACACAACCTTAGCCATTCCCTCAGCATGGCGAGACGCCCCGGGGCTTCATGCAGCTCCTACACGGGCCCCAGACATTCCTGGGCCTCAGCTTCCCCTGCCTTCTCCCTCCCCACCTTGGCCTGCCCAGCCTCAGGCCGCCCCGTGACCTGTTCGCACACGTTTACACCCTGGCCACCTAGAGGACTTTGTGTCAACCTTTCATGTTTGAAATACTGCCGGGGGGGGGGGGGGATGTTATGTCTGCACACATCGACATTGCTGCATTTGATTTGGTGCTGTTCTATTGTGCTGGGATCGATTGGTGATGCCTGCGGGCTCTGGGTTGTTTGATCGGGTCTGCCTGTGATGCTGTGTCAGTCTAAATAAAGAATGCCACGGAGAGGTTGTGTCGAGCGACAGCGCTGTGTCCTGACGTGATTTCTAAATACAATACTTACCCCAGCCCTTGGTTTATGGTTTCCCTTGCAAATTTTCCCCGTGGAAGTATCCTGCCGTGTTCCCGTTTTGGATTACCCGTGAGTTTTTTCCCTTGGACTTCCCGTTTTCTTGTCTCTTATTGCCTTCCTGTGTTTGACTGTTGTACGCGCAAGGAATAAAGTACGCCAGTTTCGGCTAACCCCATCTCTGTCTGGTGTCGTGCGCTTGGGGTCTTCCACAAACCCTAACAGTACGAACTGACCATGACGACCCCAGCCGACACAGAGAGCGTATAGACCAGTCCGGTTCAAGCGGCTCTCATCAGATCGATCCAACTAACCAACTCCCACACCCAGCAGCTAGCGGCGGCCTCTGCTGCGGTAAGGGATCTTCAGACTCAGGTCCAGCCCCTCCAGGCCTGTGTGGGTAACCTAACGAGCCAGCAGGCGGCGTTGGCGAGCCAAGAAGCAGAGATCCTGCGGCAGTTGCAGACCATCACGGCGGCTCTCCCCATCCAGCCGCCGGGCCAGCCTGCCCCTGGAGTCGTGGGTAATCCGCCCCCTGGGCCCACTGCCCCAGTTAACCTTGTGGGGCTCAACCCAGCTCCCCGGGAGCCCTGCCTCTCCAGCCCATGACCATTTGATGGTGACTTTGAGACCTGTGCCACGTTCATCATGCAGTGTGAGCTGGTCTTCCTGCACCAACCCAGCATGTTCACGTCTGATGCTGCCCGTGTCGCTTATGTGACCAACCTGCTCACAGGCCGAGCAGCTCAGTGGGCCACTGCTTCCTGGTCCATGAAGGCCAGTTTCTGCCTCACCTACGAGGACTTTGAGGCGGAACTACGGAAGGTTTTCCACCATCCAGTCGGTGGCCAGGACCCTGGTGCTCGGCTGAGCAGTATCCAGCAGGGCAGTGGCAGTGTCACAGACTACTCGGTGGAGTTCAGGCTGGCCGCAGCTGAGAGCAGCTGGAACGACCAGTCACTTCGGGTCACCTTCCGGAGAGGTCTCAGCGAGGCTGTCAAGGACCAACTAGCCACCCAGGAGGAGCCCACCTCTCTCGATGACCTGATCAAGCTCGCCATCCGCATTGACGGACGCCTCCGGGAGAGGAGGCGCGAGCGAGCCCTGCGTGGATCCCCGTCCATTCCCCAGTCGTCCAGCACTCCTGACAGGACCCATACTCCTGCTCGCCCCGCTTTCCCTGTGGCTGTTTCTCCCCCCGCGCCCCAGACCATGACGGGGGAGGAATCTATGCAGATGGGGCGCACGCGCCTTAGTCAGGCCGAACGGGAGGCCCGGTTCAAGGCGGGTCAATGCCTCTATTGTGGCCAGAAGGGACATCTGATCAGAGGTTGCCCCACTCGGCCAAAAGACTAGGCTCACTGGGGCCCCGGGAGATCCTAGTGAGTCGCCTTTCCTGTTCCCGCCGTCCTGCCCCACAGAAACATCTGGTTAGCGTTACCCTGGCCTGGGCTGGCCAGCGGCTCACGGTGGGTGCACTCCTCGACTCGGGGGCTGATGAGTGTTTCCTGGACTCAGTTTGCTGCCCAGGCTAACATCCTGCTAGAGACGCTGGAGAAACCCATGGAGGCCTTCGCGCTGGACGAGCGCTGCCTGGCCAGCGTCACCCAACGCACCCACCCTGTCTCTCTCACCATAGCAGGGAACCATGTGGAGAGACTTCGGTTCTACATCATCCAGTCCCCGGTAGGCCCATGTGATCCTAGGGCGCCCCTGGTTCGTGCAGCATGAGCCACACATCGCCTGGGCCTCCGGTACCATCATGGAGTGGAGCTCCTCCTGTCATGCCCAATGTCTCCAGGCTGCTCCCGGCCCATCCCCCCGACGTGCCCCTAGTGCCCCGCCTCCCGACCTCTCCTCTGTTCCCCCTGAGTACCATGAGCTTGGTGAGGTTTTCAGCAAGACCCGGGCCCAATCTCTTCCTCCTCGTCGGCCTTATGACTGTGCTATCGACCTCCACTCTGGGGCACCCCTTCCCAGCAGTCGTCTGTACAGTCTGACCATCCCCGAGAAGGCTGCGATGGACAAGTATATCTCCGAGTCCTTAGCAGCCGGGCTCATTCGGCCCTCGTCCTCCCAGGTGGCAGCTGGATTCTTTTTCGTGAAGAAGAAGGACGGGGGCCTCCGACCCTGCATTGACTATCGCCAACTCAATGAGATAACCGTCAAGAACAAGTACCCCCTTCCTCTCATGAGTTCCACCCTTGAGCCCCTCACCCAGGCTACAATCTTCACTAAGCTGGACCTCCAGTGTGCCTGTCATCTGGTCCGGATCCGGAAGGGGGACGAGTGGAAGACAGCCTTTAAGACGCCCCGGGGTCATTATGAGTACCTGGTCATGCCGTTTGGCCTCACCAACGCCCCGGCGGTATTCCAGGCTCTCATGAATGACTTCTCCACGACATGCTCGACGAGTTTGTGGTGGTCTACCTCGATGACATCCTCATCTTCTCCAGGACCCTCGAGGAACATGTCCAGCATGTCCGCCGGGTACTCGAACGTCTCCTCCGGAACTGGCTCTTCGTCAAGGCAGAGAAGTGCCGGTTCCATTCCCCTTCCGTTGACTACCTGGGCTTCGTCATTGAGAGGGGACAGACCCGGGCCGACTCCCGCAAGATCCAGGCTGTGGTGGACTGGCCCGATCCCACATCACGGAAGGAATTACACAGCTTCCTTGGGTTTCCGAACTTCTATCGGAGGTTCATCAGGAACTACAGCCGCGTGGCAGAACTTCTCACCAGGCTGACCTCCCCCTCCCCAGCCGTTCATCTGGTCCCCGGCTGCCCGCTCTGCGTTCCAGTCCCTCAAGGAGAGGTTCACCATGCCCCGGTCCTGCTCCACCCCGACCCCAAGAGGCAGCTCATCGTGGAGGTGGACGCTTCGGACACCGGGTTGGGGGCTGTCCTCTCCCAGCGGTCAGCGTCTCACCAGAAGGTCCATCCATGCGCCTTCTTCTCTCGCCGGTTCCTCCCCGCCGAGGAGAACTACGATGTCGGGAACCGGGAGCTGCTGGCAGTGGTGGCTGCTCTGGAGGAGTGGCGCCATTGGCTGGAGGGGGCGGAACAGCCGTTCACCATTTGGACTGATCATAAGAACTTGACGTTCATCCGAGCAACCAAGCGCCTCAATGGTCGGCAGGCACGGTGGGCCAGCTTCCTCAGTTGGTTTGACTTCACGCTGACTTATCGCCCTGGGTCCCGCAACACGAAGGCAGACTCCCTGTCCCGACAACACCCGAGGAGGGAGCCAGCTTCAGAGGAGCCGACTCCCATCCTTCCTGAGGCCAGGGTGGTTGGCGTGGTTACCTGGGGCATCGAGACCGTGGTCAGGCAGGCGTTGCGCTCCCATCCCGCCCCGAGCCACGTGCCTCCACGCCGCCTGTTCGTCCCGGACTCAGTCCGGTCCCGGGTTCGTCAGTGGGGCCATGCCAGTCCATTTGCTTGCCACCCTGGTGTCCACCGCACCTTCACCTTCCTGGCTCGGCGTTTCTGGTCGCCCACCATGAGGAACGACGTCAGGAACTTCGTAAAGGCCTGCTCCGTCTGTGCTCGCAGCAAGGCCTCTCACCAGGCACCCGCGGGTCTGCTGCAGCCCCTCCCAACTCCAAGCCGGCCCTGGTCCCATGTGGCATTGGATTTTGTCTCCGGACTGCCTCCCTCCCAGGGTAACACTGTGATCCTGACAGTGGTGGACCGCTTCAGTAAGGGAGTGCACCTGGTGGCCCTCCCCAAACTCCCATCGGCTTCTGAGACGGCAGACCTCCAGACGAGCCACGTGTTCCATCTCCACGGCCTTCCCCTGGACGTCGTCTCGGACCGAGGGCCCCAGTTCGTCTCCCAGGTATGGCGGGCCTTTTGTGAGGGGTTGGGTGCCTCTGTTAGTCTCTCCTCTGGCTATCACCCACAGACTAACGGGCAGTCGGAGAGGATGAACCAGAGCGTGGAGTCTGCCCTCCGGTGCGTGGCCGCCAAAAAGCCCAGCTCCTGGTGCCGGTTCCTCCCCTGGGTCGAGTATGCCATCAACTCCCTGGTCAGCTCTGCCACCGGCCTCTCACCTTTTGAGGTGTCCCTGGGCTACCAGCCGCCTCTCTTCGCTGCGCAGGAGTCTGAAGTGGCAGTTCCCTCCGTGCAGGCCCATCTGAACCGGTGTCGTCGTGTCTGGGAGGTGACCAGAGCTGCTCTGCTCCGGGCAGCTGAGCGCGCCAGTCGGGGAGCCAACTGACGCCGGTCCCCAGCGCCTACGTACCAACCAGGCCAAAGGGTGTGGCTGTCCTCGAAGGACCTCCCACTTCAGTCCACCGCGAAGAAGCTGAACCCCCGGTTTGTCGGGCCCTTTGAGATCAGGAAGGTTCTCAGCCCCGCGGCGGTGAGTCTGAGGCTTCCGGCTTCCTTGAAGATCCATCCCGTTTTTCATGCGTGTCGGGTTAAGCCTGTCTCCCACAGTCCTCTGATGCCTCCGGCCCCAGCTTCGCCTCCCCCTGAGATCGTGGATGGGCACCCCAAGTGGAAGGTCCGCCGGCTGCTGGACGTCCGGCGCCGAGGACGGGGGTTCCAGTATTTGGTGGACTGGGAAGGCTACGGTCCGGAGTAACGTAGCTGGGTCTCCCGCCAGCTCATCCTGGACCCTGGGCTGCTCACTGAGTTCCATCATTCCCAGCCGGGCAAGTCGCCTGGTGGCTCCCGTGGAGGGGGGGGGGGTACTGTTACGGCTCGCCTACCCCGCGCCGGCAGCCAATCTGCTCGTCAGGGCCGGGCTTAGCTGTCAGGGCCGGGCTTAAGTTTGGTGGTCTCCCAGCGCCCGTTGTCAGTTCGTGCCGTAACCTCCTCGCGGTAGTGGCTATTCTTCCCTTACGGTGCTTTTCTCTCCGAGCTTACCCCAGCCCTTGGTTTATGGTTTCCCTTGCAAAGTTTCCCCGCGGAAGTATCCTGCCGTGATCCCGTTTTGGATTACCCGCGAGTTTTTTCCCTTGGACTTCCCGTTTTTTTGTCGCTTATTGCCTTCCTGTGTTTGACTGTGGTACGCGCAAGGAATAAAGTACGCCAGTTTCGGCTAACCCTATCTCTGTCTGGTGTCGTGCGCTTCGGGTCTTCCACAAACCCTAACACTGAGATGGGCCACGGCTGCCCTAGACCAGAAACCCGCCCTATCTTCTGATTATGCAGCCTTTTTCAGGGAATTCAAGAGTGTGTTCGATCACCCTATTGGTGGCTGTGACGCCACCGCCCGTCTCCACACCATCAAACAGGGCTCTCGATCGGTGGCCGAATACACTGTCGATTTCCGAGTCCTGGCCGCAGAATGCCGTTGGAATGACGAGGCCCTGCTGAGTGCATACAGGTGGGGCTTAAGCGAGGAGGTCAAGGATGGACATTTTAGAGACTGGCCGGCGACCTGCAATGAGGTAATCGACCTGGCTCTGAAGATGGACCAACGCCTCCAGGCAAGGCGAGACGAACGCGCTCGAGCTCAGCGCCAGTCCCTCACCTCTCCCCGGGGTACCCTCCAGTCACCTCGCCCCCTCCGGGATCTCCAGCCAGCACCAGCAGCTCCGCCCACTCCCTCGCCACGACCACCTGAGCCTGGGGTGGAGCCCATGGAGGTGACTCGGTCCCGCCTCACTGGGGCTGAGCGCAAACAGCGCATGCGAGGCCGGCTCTGTTTGTACTGTGGGCAGACCGGACACTTCATTCGGGACTGTACCACACGCCCAAAAGGCCGAGCTTACTAGGGGAGGGGCTACTAGTAAACTGCATGACTCTGCCCCAGAACAAGCCTTCCCCATCTCCTTTATTCCCTGCGTCTCTCGCCTGGGGTCAGCAGTCTCTGCCTATCGGCGCCTTTATCGACTCTGGAGCCGACGGGAGTTTCATTGACGGGGCCCTAGCTCGGCAGGCTGGCATCAGTCTCACCCCGCTGGAGACCCCTATTGAGACCCGCTCGCTGGATGGATGCGCTCTCTGTGGCATCACCCACACCACTGAGCCTCTCAAGCTAACTGTCTCGGGCAACCATGTCGAGATAATCCGCCTCCTTGTGTTCACTGCTCCCTCCTCACCACTGGTTCTCGGGAGGCCTTGGTTGCAGAGGCATGACCCCAACATCACCTGGTCCTGCGCTCGGATCATCGGGTGGAGTGTTGCGTGCCACGCAAACTGTCTCCGCTCCGCCTCCTATCCTCCTGGGGCTCCTAAGGCTGAGCCTCCTCCTCCAGACCTCTCCGACGTGCCCGAGGTTTATCATGACCTTGCGGCTGTCTTGAGGCGCTCTCTCTCCCTCCACACCGCCCCTACGACTGCGCTATTGAGCTCCTCCCTGGTGCCCGCACTCCACCCGGGAGGCTGTATAACATCACTCTTCCTGAGAAGAAGGCCATGGAGGAGTACATCACCGACTCACTCGCCTCCGGTATCATTCGCCCCTCCGACTCCCCCATGGCGGCCGGATTCTTCTTTGTTGGTAAGAAGGATGGCACGCTCCGCCCCTGTATTGATTACAGACAACTTAATGACATCACGGTTAAGAACCGCTATCCATTACCCCTCATGAGCCCCACGTTTGAACCCCTCTCTGCTGCCACCACCGGTCCTCTCACAACGCTCTGCAGAGGATCACCGTCTGTACCCCTGCGCCTTTTTCTCCCGGCGCCTCACACCAGCTGAGCGCAACTATGACGTCGGCGACCGGGAGTTGCTGGCCGTCCACGCCGCCCTGGCAGAATGGAGACACTGACTCGAGGGGGCGGAGCATCCCTTCCTGGTGTGGTCAGACCACCGGAATCTGTCGTCCTCCGGAATCTCCCGTCCTCCGCCGAGACCGCCGAACTCCTGGTTGTCCACGTGGTCCGTCTCCATGGCATTCCCCTGCACATTGTTCCTGACCGTGGTCCCCAGTTCTCTTCCCTGGTGTGGCAGGCCTTCTGTAGGGGGATTGGGGCCACGGTCAGTCTCTCTTCTGGTTACCACCCTCAGACTAACGGACAGGCGGAACGCACCAACCAGAGCCTGGAGTCGGCCCTGAGATGTGTGACCACCACCAGCCCCTCGACCTGGAGCAAGCACCTGGCCTGGGTTGAGTATGCTCACAACACCATGACTAGCTCTGCCACTGGAATGTCTCCTTTCGAATGTTCACTGGGCTACCAGCCCCCCATGTTTCCCCAGCAAGAGACTGAGGTGGCGGTCCCGTCAGCCAGGGATCATCTCCGCCGCATGTGGAGGTCTGCTCGTGCCGCCCTGCTGCGAGCCAACGACCGGTCCCAACGCTCCTCTAACCAGCGTCGCGTCCCAGCCCCGGTCTACCAACCTGGTCAGCGTGTCTGGCTCCTGGCCAAGAACCTCCCCATCCCGACGACCTCTCGCAAGCTCGCCGCTCGCTACGTGGGACCCTACACTGTGGAGAGGATCATCAACCCCAGTGCGGTGCGTTTGTCTCTCCCTCCTTCTCTTCGGGCACATCCCGTGTTTCATGTTTCCAAGCTGAAGCCGGCCTGTCAGTGCCCTCTCCCCATCTGTCGCAGCCCCACCTCCTCCCCGTGTACTCCAGGACGGCGACCCGGTCTGGCGGGTCAGGAAGCTGTTGCGTGTCCGCCGCCGTAGGAGGGGCTTCCAGTACCTGGTGGACTGGGAGGGCTACGGTCCGGAAGACCAGAGCTGGGTGCCCCGGTCTTACCTCGCCGACCCCGCTCTCCTGTCGGATTTCTACCTGGAACCCTCTGACGCCCCTGGACGGTCGCCCGGTGGCTCCTGTAGGAGGGGGGGGTACTGTTGTGATCCAGACGCAAGGCGCGTCTCCGCCTGAGTCTACCGGCAGGGTTCAATCAGCGCGCTCGTTGAGAGCGCAGCCACGCACCAGAGGCTCATTGGAAATCAGCGCACCTGAAGCCAATCTGCAGCCAGCTAGAAGAGAGGACGCTGACGTGCAATCGGTGCCAGATTGTGCCATCTAGTAGGGTAGTTACCCAGTAGCTCGCTAGACACTTTGGCTGTGATTTTCTCCTGCAATTCCTGCGTTGTGATTCCAGAGTCTAATTCTGTGTCTCTCTCCCCCGTCCTCCCAGAACCCCCGGTGCTTCTCGGGCTCCGTCTTCCTCGCATCCCTTGTGTTCCTCGGACCCCTCCCTTGTGTTCCCACGCTGCCGCCCGCAGAATCCCTACTCCTGGACTTGCGCATCACCAACACGCACATTTACATTCCTGCACACACGCACCACACTCGCCCTGCACACAAACAGTCTTTTACACACCCCACATCCAGGACTCTAGTAGCACAATACACATCCCGCATTTCCCTTCCCTGAATAGAAAGAAACGTGCCTACGGGCTTGACCCTGCCGGACCCCTGCACCGGTTCCTTTCCGACGATCAACACGAGCTACCACATACTTTACCTAATCTACTAGTACTTTCGGCTGCTCCCGTTAGGGGTCACATTGGATCATATACCTATTGTCTTCCTCTTCTTTCGGCTTGTTCCCTGTTTCCCAGGGGTCGCCACGCCTACATAATAGGTATAGGTAAAATATACCTATTATAAGAGTCGGGTTTTCTATAGACCAGGATAGCTTAGGCGTGCGTGCAGAATAGATTAAGAATGGTAGCTTGTTTCACAAGTTGTAGGTCCCACATTTAAATAATTTCACTTCTAATTTTGGCCAACACATTTAACATTAAAACTTCAACTGACCCTGTACACGTGTTTGTCTTACTGGCGTGGTTATGAAGCAGGGTATCTGTCAGGGCTCTTCTCCAACAACCTCCACAATGAGACGGGTGCTTAAAATGCTGTAACAGTGGATAGTAGGCATGATGACGAACACTATGAAAATAAGACCCGGGTTGAAACAACAGGACGTTTCCTTTAAACCCCGGGTTACCGGGTTGTAGCTACTAGCGCTCATTAGTCTCAACAAGCCATGCTACGTGTCCTAGCTGGACATATCTCTGGTGGTACTGACACTCAGCAATACACATGACAGTGAGAGGGGACATCCTCATAGAGTCCGTCCAGTAGCTTAAACAGGATGGAGTCAGAACGGTTACCTTGGCATTGTTTCATTTCTGTCTTACACAATGTATTACATCTAGTATTAGTATACATATTTGATTACTTAAGATTTTTATGGTCCCCATTTGTACTTGGTCAATTACTCCAATCTTCCGAGCCGTCCTGGTCTGCTCCACCCCCTCAGCCGGTCCGGGGAGGGCTGCAGACTACCATGTGCCTCGTGCAATCCGATACATGTGGAGTCACCAGCCGCTTCTTTTCACCTGACAGTGAGGAGTTTCACCTGGGAGACGTAGTGCTCGGAAGATCACACTATTCCCCCCCGAACAGGCGCCCCGACCGACCAGAGGAGGCGCTAGTGCAGCGACCAGGACACATACCCACATCCGGCTTCCCAGTAGAGGAGCGGATGCGCTCCCTGTCCGCTAACGAGGATATCAACCGGCTGCTGAGGAGCTGGAGAGGGATGGCCTGCTTCCTCTCCTTCTCCGCCTTTGCGTTCCTCTCCTCCACAGAGTAATATTCGTCCTCAGACAGGTTGGCCAGGCTCTTATTCATCTGGCGCTACTCCACCCGTTTTGCTCGCTTACGGCGACTCATCCTGCGGACTTCAGCAGAAGCTCAGTCAGTCCCCCTGATGGGGTGTGGGGGTCCTTCTGCTTCCCCGCTTGTGGATGCTCTCTCCTTCTTTTTGACATCTGCAGGACCTGAGGCAGAAGGCCCAGACCGGGATGCCCAACCAAGTCGGAGGTAACACGGGGATTCCAACCGGCGATCCCCGTGTTGGTAAGCAACGGAATAGATCACTACGCCACCCGAACGCCCGTCCCTTCATATACGTACAGAGCGTATGGTAACACTACTCGGTGAAAACAGTGTCCTGGGAACACAAGTTGTGTTGCGTGCTGGATGAAGGACAGCCATTGCGTAATGTGAACAGTCCCAGGGAAAGAACATCACATGCAGTCACAACATGAAGGTGTTTCTTATTTCCCCCACTGTGCCCCTTACTTTCTGATAATATTCAGTGTAAAACTGCTTTCCGGTCCCCGACAAGCTGCAGGAGATCCAGCAGGTCTCCCGTGAAGTTCTTCCTTCCTTAAGCTTCGAGAATTTACATGGATGTGTTTGATTTCAAACGTTCACAAGTCCTTTTGTATGCCATGTAGCCAGCAGTCAGTACTGCTGTCTGTGTGAATAACCACGTCTACTGAGTTTTAAAGGTAGTCTTCATCTTACCGCTTTGTGTGGTCCTTCATCCAGCGCTTCTGCTGCAGCAGACTGACATGTCCATGCTGTAATGACGGTGCATGGTGCACTGCAGGTATGGTCTTCCCTGCTTAGATGTTCACATACCGAATCCGAACCAGCTTCACTAGCCAAGTGTGTCTGTGCACACGAGGAAAGTGACTTCAGTTCACACTCACAGCAGCTTGTAGTACATGCAGACTCACACAAAACAGAAAACAACAATCACAAAGAAAATAAATAAATGGAGCGACAACAGGATATTGGAGGCAAGCATGTCTGCACAACAGACATAACAGTTTTGTTATGGTTGCGTAATCAACAACCTATGCGCACATATTATACCATATTGCTTATATACTATGTTATATTGCCCATGCACTATACCATATACCAGAGGTGGGACCAAGTCATTGTTTTGCAAGTCACAAGTAAGTCTCAAGTCTTTGCCCTCAAGTCCCGAGTCAAGTCCCGAGTCAAGACAGGCAAGACCCGAGTCAAGTCCCAAGTCAAGACCAACAACTCTCAAGTCAAGTCCCAAGTCCTACCGTTTGAGTTTCGAGTCCTTTCAAGTCCTTTTAACAACAGAGAAATAATATTTACACAGATCATGTATGCTTTTAAGATCTGTATTTATTTATCAAACCTTTTTTTGCAAGAACATTGTTCAAACACATTTGAAAGAAAATGCAAATGTAATTTGCACAAAAAGTGCTGACATTGTATTTCCATAGCATATTGCACTATAACTAGTTGTACAGCAGTTTCTGTCCTGTATTGTATTGATCTCATATCATATTGCAAAACCGTTTTCACCTTCAACTAGACAGGTCTTTTTGACTCCTTTCAAAACTTAAATCTAGCCTTAACCTTTTCCAAACAGGCCATCACTTTAAAAAAAAAACCTCACTCCCCAAAAAATTATCTGAATTATCACTTCTGAAAAACTGCACCGACTTTCTGGAAGTGTCTTCATTTTTGAAAAATTTCCTTAAGATTCAAGTGTCCTGACTTTCCAAAAGTGTTTGTTTCTGTCTCAAAATATCCTCATTTTTGTAAAACAGTCTTCACCTTAAAACTTAAATCTAGCCTTAAACTAAAAACCATGTCTTCACCCTCAAACAGGTATTTGGATGAAGTGAGGATCACAAAAACCGTCCTCCAAAAAATGTTACTTTTCCAAATGTGTCACCACTTTCTAAAAAATATTTTTCAGTCTTTTTAACTCCTTTCAAAACCTAAGTGTAACCGTAACCTTTTCAAACATGTCACCACTTTATAAAAGATATCCTCACTCCCAAAAAATGATCTGCATTCTATTAAAGTTTCCTGACTCTTCAAAAGTGTTCGTCTTCATCACAAAATATCCTGTTTTGCAAAACAGTCCTAATTTTTTTAGTTTTCAAACATTTTCTCTAAAAATGTCTTCACATCTTCAACATATCCACACTTTCCAAAAACTCTCCTTCCACTCCAGCATGTTCACATCCTCCGTTACGGTCCTCACAGATATAGAAACACGCACAAACATAAATCTACATGTAATATATTCACGCCTCTATCAGTTCCTGTTGCTCCCTTGATAAAAAAAATCTTTGTTATATATATATATATATATATATATATATATACACCACCGTTCAAAAGTTTGGGATCACATTGAAATGTCCATATTTTTGAAGGAAAAGCACTGTACTGTTCAATGAAGATAACTTTAAACTAGTCTTAACTTTAAAGAAATACACTCTATACATTGCTAATGTGGTAAATGACTATTCTAGCTGCAAATGTCTGGTTTTTGGTGCAATATCTACATAGGTGTATAGAGGCCCATTTCAAGCAACTATCACTCCAGTGTTCTAATGGTACAATGTGTTTGCTCATTGGCTCAGAAGGCTAATTGATGATTAGAAAACCCTTGTGCAATCATGTTCACACATCTGAAAACAGTTTAGCTCGTTACAGAAGCTACAAAACTGACCTTCCTTTGAGCAGATTGAGTTTCTGGAGCATCACATTTGTGGGGTCAATTAAACGCTCAAAATGGCCAGAAAAAGAGAACTTTCATCTGAAACTCGACAGTCTATTCTTGTTCTTAGAAATGAAGGCTATTCCATGCGAGAAATTGCTAAGAAATTGAAGATTTCCTACACCGGTGTGTACTACTCCCTTCAGAGGACAGCACAAACAGGCTCTAACCAGAGTAGAAAAAGAAGTGGGAGGCCGCGTTGCACAACTGAGCAAGAAGATAAGTACATTAGAGTCTCTAGTTTGAGAAACAGACGCCTCACAGGTCCCCAACTGGCATCTTCATTAAATAGTACCCGCAAAACACCAGTGTCAACATCTACAGTGAAGAGGCGGCTGCGGGATTCTGGGCTTCAGGGCAGAGTGGCAAAGAAAAAGCCATATCTGAGACTGACCAATAAAAGAAAAAGATTAAGATGGGCAAAAGAACACAGACATTGGACAGAGGAAGACTGGAAAAAAGTGTTGTGGACGGATGAATCCAAGTTTGAGGTGTTTGGATCACAAAGAAGAACGTTTGTGAGACGCAGAACAAATGAAAAGATGCTGGAAGAATGCCTGACGCCATCTGTTAAGCATGGTGGAGGTAATGTGATGGTCTGGGGTTGCTTTGGTGCTGGTAAGGTGGGAGATTTGTACAGGGTAAAAGGGATTCTGAATAAGGAAGGCTATCACTCCATTTTGCAACGCCATGCCATACCCAGTGGACAGCGCTTGATTGGAGCCAATTTCATCCTACAACAGGACAATGACCCTAAACACACCTCCAAATTGTGCAAGAACTATTTAGGGCAGAAGCAGGCAGCTGGTATTCTATCGGTAATGGAGTGGCCAGCGCAGTCACCAGATCTGAACCCCATTGAGCTGTTGTGGGAGCAGCTTGACCGTATGGTACGCAAGAAGTGCCCATCCAACCAATCCAACTTGTGGGAGCTGCTTCTGGAAGCGTGGGGTGCAATTTCTCCAGATTACCTCAACAAATTAACAGCTAGAATGCCAAAGGTCTGCAATGCTGTAATTGCTGCAAATGGAGGATTCTTTGACGAAAGCAAAGTTTGATGTAAAAAAAATCTTATTTCAAATACAAATCATTATTTCTAACCTTGTCAATGTCTTGACTCTATTTTCTATTCATTTCACAACATATGGTGGTGAATAAGTGTGACTTTTCATGGAAAACACAAAATTGTTTGGGTGATCCCAAACTTTTGAACGGTAGTGTATATATATATATATATATATATATATATATATATATATATATATATATATATACACACACACACACACACATGGAGGCTAAACCGCTAAAATAATTGGTATGCATCCATAGAGAGACTGAGACTGGTGTTTGTGTGTGTGAATGTGAGTGTGTGTGTGAGAGAGAGAGAGAGCGAGAGAGAGAGAGAGCGCGAGAGAGAGAGAGAGAGAGAGAGAGAGAGAGAGAGAGAGAGAGAGAGAGAGAGAGAGAGAGAGAGAGAGAGAGAGAGAGAGAGAGAGAGAGAGAGAGAGAGAGAGAGAGAGAGAGAGATTGGAAGAGGGGGGCGGGAGGGCAAATACATGAACATAACAATGAGCAGGGTTGTGCTTTTCTATGTCAGGGCCCTATGCTGCATTGCATTTGCAAAAGATCAAATTGGCCAAAAGTCTGTCAGTCATTTGTGCACGATGGGGACGTAGTATGATGCCACCATGGCTGAAAACTCCCTCCACTGGAGCACTAGAGGCAGGCACCGCCAAGACTCTGATGGCCACTCGGAAGAGTGAAGGAAGAGTCTTCATGTTCAGTGCCCAGAACAAAAGGGCAGCCTGACCTTCGGCTATGTCAAGGTAGTGACTTAGCTGTAGTGCTGGAGTGGTCCCAACATCCTTCTTCTGCCTCTTATGGTATGCAGCAAACAGCCCTTCTCCTTCTCCAAGATCTTTTTGCTCTTCTTCATCAACCAGAGGCACAGGTTGCTCAGTCTCTGCAGCATCTTGCAGGGATCAATTCTGGCAAAACATGTAACAGCAACAGCAGAAACAAAAGAGCCCTTATTACCATTGATGTTAGTGATAGTGTTAGACTGAAAAATGTAATTATTGTCGCAGTCAATTAGATCAGATTATGAGGAAAAATTTTGCATTAAAGTCAATAATATTTGCCTTTAACTTGTTGTGCCACCTCTGCCTTGATGTCACGATTGACCAGCACATGGGGCTCCACCGACAGCAGAGAAAAGGCTGGATCCGAGTCGGCTGCTTTGAGGTAGACTGGGTCTGAAAAGGGGGCAGTGATCCCATCTTGAGTCCTGGCCATTTTCACGTTAATGAAGATCCCAAGAAATCTTTTTTTCAGGGATACCTGGAGACTTCTGACGAGGCCGCTCAGGAAACGAACTTGAGACTTCAGCTTCTCAAGGTGGTGATTGAGGGACAAGACGGATGGAACAACTGCACTGATTGTGACGACCTTCACCCCCTGTGTCAAATCAGTTGCTTCTCCAAGATGTCCACCAACTCCTTCAACAGATTCCACTCTCGTGGTGTGAATGGCAACTCCTTATGCCCAGCCTTTTCTAGAACAGCACAGAGCTTTAGATGATCACACTGGAGAACTGCCTTCACTTGCCTCAGTGTTGAGTTCCATCTTGTGTTGACTGCAGCAGGGATGCCTTTCTGTTCCCCAAATTCACTATCAAACACATCTTTGAATGTTGTGCTTGTGTGCAGCAGTGAGCTAAGTTTAGATAACTTGGAAAGAGAAGGACATACCACTTTTGTTTCTTTCAAACCGTCTCCCACCACCAGCTGAAGAGTGTGCGCAAAACACTGCAGGCGCTGTTTCTTTGCAATAGCAGCATCTACCGTTTGCTGATCTTCCAGGATTAAGTCACACCAGAGCTCAGGGTCATCAAGATGGTCTCCGTCATCATCATCCTCTTGTTCACTGGGGAAGCGCACAGTGAACGCCTTTCGCATGTTAGCAGCATTGTCACTAATAATGTAGTACAATTTATCTTTGAAGTTGTATTCATCACATATTGACTCAAATTGGTCACAGATTCGTTCAGCTGTGTGTGACCCTTTGAAGCGGTTGCAGGCCAAGAGATTAGTCTTTAGCTGTATCCTCTCTGCCTCTTTCTCTATCCAGTGGACACTGACACCAAGGAATCCCCTCATCTTTCGGTCAGACCAAATGTCCACAGTGACTGAAACATGGTCAAATGGTCAGTGTTGCTCAATTGAGTTTTTAATTTTGAACGTCTCTCCTCAGCAAGGCTCTCTGTTTTTGATGTCAACGTTCTGCGACACACTGGGATGTACTTACTGTCAAGTACCGTCAGAAAGTGCCGAAAACTCTTGTTTTCCATAATAGACAGGGGAAAGTTGCAATCAATAATCAAGTCAGACAGTATTGCATTGGTGATAGCTCTATGCTGTGGATGACTCATGCTGTAATGCCCTACACGACGGTCCAGGAATTTTGAGATTGAAGGCTGTTGTGGTTCATTTATGATGCTTTTGTTCATCTGGTATTCTTCAAATCTGTAACAGGTAAGCATATGAAACAGATGTCAGAAAATCCCTTATAGCCACACATGAATTGTATTTGAAACTACTCTTTACTCACATATCAATCGTAACATTGTGTTAATATTAATTTTGTGTTAATATTAATTGTATACTGTATTAGTGTGTGTGTTGTAACATTACATTAATAAAATCAATTTCCTTGTCATTGTACGCTATATTAATAATATTTTCACTGCTTTACCTTGCCATCAAACAGCCCTTTCCGTCAGGAAACTGAAGTTTTATGCTTGTTAATTCACTCTCTCCAGCACCACCAGATTCCATTGACAAAAACAGCAATTTTACCTCGCGTCACACAGAAATTGCTGGTCTACTGCTACCTCAATCATTACGTTTATTTGTGCTATTTTATGTCTTCGGTGATAGTTCAGCTTAGTTGTGATTTACCGAAATGACATAAACGACCTCAACGAGGCTGCAGTAAACAAGCAACTCCCGTGTGCTGCAAAGTAAAATGGCTGTTTTTGTCAGTGGGACCTGGTGTGCTGGAGAGAGTAAGATATACTTCGCTTTCCTGTCGGGGGGGGGGGGGGGGAACTCGTCTGGCAGCAAGCCAACATGGTAACGTACACATATTCTTAACATAGAGTACATTTAAACTGACCTTGACTTGATTAGGTTTGCTTATGTTTTACTGCTGACAGCAGTCTACTTGTGTGTGTGTGTGTGATACACTGACTAAGCAGTTTATACAATCCCGCTTCAAACATCCCAAACTGTCCTGTTACAACATGATGAGTAGGAGTAAGGGGATGAACCCGCAGTGGATGCAGATTACCGTGTTGGCAAGGTGACGTTAACAGTGAGTTGACACACTCATTGATTTAACTATGCAGCTAGCAATGACGTCACTTAGCCGATAAGCTAGTGTTAGCTTTCATTCAAAACTTACCGTTCTTTGTGCAACTTCAAATGTCGAGCGAAGTTCCAAGTTGTGGCGTCTCCGTCCGAAATCTTCGACCCGCATGTTTTACATACTGCAATTCGTTTTTTGTTGACCACCTCGTAATTTTTATACCCAAACGAAACGATCTTTGGTATCATTTTGCCAACTGGCGCCTTGTTATCTGTTATTCTTCATTGGATGTCCTGTAATTTGATTGGTTGGATGCTGTCGGCTCAAAACAACGTGGATCTAATTTGATTGGATGTCGTGCCGACAGCGCGCCATCTCTCTCTCACACACACACACACACACACACACACACACACACACACACACACACACACACACACACACACACACACGCAGATGCACACGTGTATGTACAAAGAGAGATAGAGCGGTCCATGTCAACATACTTCTTAATCTTTGGGTTTGGGGGAAGTAGCAAGTCTTTTCAAGTAGAAAAAGGTCAAGTCCAAGTGAAGTCACGAGTTACTGATGTTAAAGTCCAAGTCGAGTTGCAAGTCTCTTTACATTTTGTCAAGTCGAGTCTAAAGTCATCAAATTCATGACTCGAGTCTGACTCGAGTCCAAGCATGTGACTCGAGTCCACACCTCTGCCATATACCATGCCACAACTCCACAACCCACCATGCCCATATAAAATGCTGTATACTCCCACCCACCCATCCATCCATCCATCCAGCCATCCATCCAGCCAGCCATCCATCTAGCCATCCTCCAAACCACTTATCCTGCTCTCAGGGTCGCGGGGATGCTGCAGCCTATCCCAGCAGTCATTGGGCGGCAGGTGGGGAGACACCCTGGACCCACCGCCAGTCCATCACTGGGCCAACACACACACACATATATATGTACACACACACATACACGCATAGGGACAATTTAGTATGGCTGATTCAGCTGACCTACATGTCTTTGGACTGTGGAAGGAAACCAGAGCACCCGGAGGAAACCCACACAGACACAGGGACACATGCAAACTCCACACAGAGGATGACCCGGGACGACCTCCAAGGTTGGACTACCCTGGGGCTCAAACTCATGACCTTCTTGACCTGCTGTACGGCAACAGCGCTAACCACTGCACCACCGTGTTGCCCACTATACCACTCTACCAATCACCACTCTCTCCTCCTTGGGTACCCTCTCCACCACGTCGTCCAACTCCCTCCAGAATTCTTCTTCCTCTTCCATCTCACACCCAACTAGCGGGGCATATGAGCTGATAACATTCAGCAATACACCTTCCATTTCCAGCTTCATACTCATCACTCTGTCTGACACTCTCTTCACCTCCAGCACACTCTTGACATACTCTTCCTTCAGAATTACCCCTACCCCATTACTCCTCCCATTCACACCATGGTAGAAGAGTTTGAACCCACCTCCGATACTCCTGGCCTTACTCCCCTTCCACCTGGTCTCTTGCACACACAGTATGCCTACCTTTCTTCTTTCCATCATGTCAGCCAGCTCTCTCCCTTTACCAGTCATACTGCCAACATTCAAAGCTCCGACTCTCACCTCCACACTCCTACCCTTCCTCCTCTCTCGGTGCCTCTAGACTTGCCTTCCCCCTCTCCTTCTCCTTCACCCAACAGCAGCATAGTTTCCATCGGCACCGTGCTGGTTAACAGTACTGGTGGCGGTCGTTGGTAACCCGGGCCTCGACCAATCCGGTATGGAAATCTGATTTATGATCCACATATTTGATTTGGCAAAGATTTTACGCCTGATGCCCTTCCTGACGCAACCCTCCCCAATTATCCTGATTTGGGACCGGCACTAAGAATGCACTGGCTTGTGCATCCTCAGTGGCTGGGTTACCTATGTTATAATAGCTACATACTATATTATATACATATGTTATAACAACTACATACTATATTATAGCTGTTACAAAAGCAACAATAATTGTCACAAGGATACAGCAGTTGAATATGCATTTGTATTGCAATAATGTTGTATTGCACATCTGCTTTAATGCTTAGTAGGTGAGCTCCGAGAGTTTGGAGGAGAGGTTTTCTGGAATGATGGTATTGAACGCTGAGGTGAAGTCTACAAACAGGATCCTTGCATATATTGCTGGGTAGTCAAGGTGTTGCAGTATGTAGTGCAGTGCCATGTTGACTGCTTCATCCACTGACCTGTTTGCCTGCACGGGGTCCAGCAGGTGTCCTGTGGCACTCTTCAGGTGGGCCAACACCAGTTGTTCGAAAGTCTTCATCACCACAGACGTCAGATTGATAGGAGGCCTGTAGTCATTCAGTCCTGCGATGGAGGGTTTCTTTGGGACCACGATGTTGGTGTAGGGTTTGAAGCAGGAAGGGACTTCACACAGCTCCAGGGATCTGCTGAAGACCTGCGTGAAGATTGGAGCCAGTTGGTCAGCAGAGGCTTTAAGACAGGATGTGGAGATACTGTCTGGAGCCGGTGCTTTCCTGGCCCTCTGTCTCTGGAAATGCTGGCTCACATCCTCTACATGTATTTTGAGAGGAGCCTGAGTATCGGGGGGGGGGGGGTGTGCCAGAAGTGTGATGGGGGCTGTTGTTGTGGGGCTGGAATGGGTGGGGTGTGTGAATTTGTCTCTCTGAAACCTGCAATAAAAGAGATCTTAGGGGAGGGGGGGTCTTCTGTGGGTCGGGATGTCTTGCAGGCCCCTCCACACTGACATGGGGTTATTGGCTGAAAACCTGTTGTTCACCTTTTCAGTGTAGCCTCTTTTAGCCCCTCTGATCTACATAAACCCAATAATGAATCAATATGCAGGGTTTGGGGGTATCCTAGGTATAACCCCATTGTAGAGTATCAATAATGGTTGTTACAACTGACATAACATGTTATCTGCCAAATCAAAAATAATGTTCAACACTAAAAAACGTTTGTGTGCACAAAAACAGCCCTGTCGTGGCATTTCTACTCTGACAAGAAATGAGGAGAGAGACCCAAATCTCTTACAGTATTGCCACCCTTTAGTGTGTTCATGAGCAGACACACAAAGCAGAGATACTAAGTGCTCTGATCTCCGGGTACACTCCCTTTACACCTTGCAGCACAAACTGCTGAGGCGTGCTTATTGCAACAAGTCTGACTTATGGTCACAATGGTACGTACCCAGAGTTTCTGCCTCTTCCTGGTTGGGGTGAGAAGCTCGTCTTTATTGATAGACTGTCATCCCAATGGAGACCAGAACTTGCATTTTGTCCAGAGTTCGTCGGTCAGGTCTGCTGTGGTCCTTCTGTTCCAGCTCGTGATTCTTCAGGGCCGTTGCGTCCGACGTTGTTACACTCAAATGAGCTTCACATACATTCCTCTGCTATCAACCAACAGTTAACAATAGGCCTTTTTTTGCCCGTATGGAGAAGACACGTTATAACACTAGCTTTATCTGTTGGAGAAGTTTGTTGTGGTTCTGAGATCCCGAGAGCAATGCCGTCTGGCACTATGCTCCTGGTAGGTTCACCCATGGCGGTAAGGTCAAGGGGGGAGGTCCCGGACAAAGGGCTATCCAACCAATACCTCAACGGTGGAACAGGAGAAGGATGATGGCTGACGTTAGGGAAGCATCACAACGGCTGGGAAGGTGGATGAAGGCTGCAGCAGAAATGGGCCCCCAGTCCTCTTGGACTCCATGCCACTGGATCCTGACCCAGATCAGTCACGGACCGTGTGGTGGCTGTCTGTGCACCAGTCTCCCCACTTTAAACAAAGTCACGTACAGGCGTCCTCCAGAGGACAGTCATACTTGCTTCGCGTGACCGCCGATGAGGATGATGACGGTAGACTTAAGTTAAAGATGGTAAACATCATGGTCGAAGATTAAAAGTAAACAAACATCAGACTTGATCACATGGCAGACAAACTGCCTTCACCACCCCCCTTTGATTGCGTTTAATCAACAACAAATCGCACAAATAAAATATCAAATGAAAACATGACAATGGATATACATTCTGGGGAACAACTCTACCTCACACAGTTATTCTGACCGGAACTTTAGAAACTACTAGAACGACCACGGCGGTCATTTTGACCGTTTTGGATTTTCAAGTTTAGTGACTTTGCGGTGGGGAGGGGGTACGGACCTGCCGCTCCCTGAATGCCCCTAAAATTGCATATCAAAATTAGTTTTAGATCATTCATCCATCCATTGCACAAAGAAAAGAAAGTTATGAAAGGATCTACCTAAAACGACCATGAGCGGTCAAAAAGACGGCTCGTAATTTGCGCGTCATGTCACTGTCACGGTTGTGTGGTCTGGGTGATCTCACCTGTTCCCATTCCCTGCTTCGGCTTGTCATTTCGGCCCCTGCTTTGCTCACCTGTCCCCCATGACGTGATTGGCTCTCCGGCAGTTATTTACCCCCCCCCCCCTTGCCCTGGTGCTTTGTCAGATGTTATACGTTGACTTTTGGTAGCCGGATGCTTCACGCCCTGTCTCGAGCCTTCCTTGCTGTCCAGCTCTACGTTGCTGCTTTTGTAAGTCTGTTTGCTTTAATAAATCATGGTTCGAGCCCAGCCTGTCTGGGCTGTCTGCATTTGGGTCCTGTCTTCCTGCTGCGTGACGGTACGACCTGACCACACGTGGGCCCAGCAGATCTGCTCAGCTTGCCGTTTACTTGGGAGGATTTCGGTGTGTCGAGGGACACCTTCCTGTTCCGTGTGGGGAGGCGAATGTTGAGCCAAATCCCAAGGGCGTGTACATGCAGCCCAGGGACACTGGTGGCCACCGGTGAATAAGTGGCTGTTGTGTTTGGTTTATGGTAATCAGTGTGATAGATCTGGTAACCCAGCCACTGAGGATGCACAAGCCAGTGCATCCTTAGCGCTGGTCCCAAGCCCGGACAAATGGGGAGGGTTGCGTCAGGAAGGGCATCCGGCGTAAAATCTTTGCCAAATCAAATATGCGGATCATAAATAAGACTTACATACCGGATCGGTCGAGGCCCGGGTTACCAACGACCGCCACCGGTACTGTAAACCAGCAGGGTGTCGGTGGAAACTATGCTACTGTTGGGCGAAGGAGAAGGGGGGGGGGAAGGCATGTCCAGAGGCAGCTAGAGAGGAGGAAGGGTAGGCATGTGGAGGTGAGAGCTGGAACTTTGAATGTTGGCACTATGACTGGTAAAGGGAGAGAGCTGGCTGACATGATGGAAAGAAGAAAGGTAGGCATACTGTGTGTGCAAGAGACCAGGTGGAAGGGGAGTAAGGCCAGGAGTATCGGAGGTGGGTTCAAACTCTTCTACCATGGTGTGAATGGGAGGAGTAATGGGGTAGGGGTAATTCTGAAGGAAGAGTATGTCAAGAGCGTGCTGGAGGTGAAGAGAGTGTCAGACAGAGTGATGAGTATGAAGCTGGAAATTGAAGGTTTATTGCTGAAGGTTATCAGCGCATATGCCCCGCAAGTTGGGTGTGAGATGGTTGAAAAAGAAGAATTCTGGAGTGAGTTGGACGACATGGTGGAGAGGGTACCCAAGGAGGAGAGAGTGGTGATTGGAGCGGACTTCAATGGACATGTTGGTGAAGGGAACAGAGGTGATGAGGAGGTGATGGGAAGGTATGGAGTCAAGAAGAGAAATGTGGAAGGACAGATGGTGGTCGATTTTGCGAAAAGGATGGAAATGGCTGTGGTGAATACATATTTCAAGAAGAGGGAGGAACACAGGGTGACGTACAAGAGTGGAGGAAAGTGCACACAGGTGGACTATATCTTATGTAGAAGGCGCCATCTAAAAGGGATTGGAGACTGCAAGGTGGTGATAGGGGAGAACGTAGCTAGGCAGCATCGGATGTTGGTCTGTAGGATGACTTTGGAGACCAAGAAGAGGAAGCGAGTGAAGACACAGCCGAAGATCAAATGGTGGAAGTTGAAGGAGGAAGACTGTTGTGTGGAGTTCAGGCAGGAGTTAGACAGGCACTGGGTGGTAGTGAAGAGTTGCCAGATGGCTGGACAACCACTGCAGAAATAGTGAGGGAGACAGCTAGGAAGGTACTTGGTGTGTCATCAGGACAGAGGAAGGAAGACAAGGAGACTTGGTGGTGGAATGAGGAAGTACAGCAAATTATACAGAGGAAAAGGTTGGCAAAGAAGAAGTGGGATAGTCAGAGAGATGAAGAAAGTAGACAGGAGTACAAGGAGATGCAGCGTAAAGCAAAGAGAGAGGTGGCAAAGGCAAAGGAAAAGGCGTATGGTGAGTTGTATGACAGGTTAGACACTAAGGAAGGAGAAAAGGACTTGTACCGATTGGCTAGACAGAGGGACCAAGCTGCAAAGGATGTGCAGCAAGTTAGGGCGATCAAGGATAGAGATGGAAATGTGCTGACAAGCGAGGAGAGTGTGCTGAGAACGTGGAAGGAGTACTATGAGGGGCTGATGAATGAAGAAAATGAGAGAGAGAGAAGGTTGGATGATGTAGGGATAGTGAATCAGGAAGTTCAACGGATTAGCAAGGAGGAAGTGAGGGCAGCTATGAAGAGGATGAAGAGTGGAAAGGCAGTTGGTCCTGATGACATACCTGTGGAGGCATGGAGATGTTTAGGAGAGATGGCAGTGGGGTTTTTAACTAGATTGTTTAACACAATCCTGGAAAGTGAGAGGATGTCCGAGTAGTGGAGAAGAAGCATACTGGTACCGATTTTCAAGAACAAGGGCGATGTGCAGAACTGTAACAACTACAGAGGTATAAAGTTGATCAGCCACAGCATGAAGATTTGGGAAAGAGTAATAGAAGCTAGGTTAAGAGGAGAGGTGATGATCAGCGAGCAGCAGTATGGTTTCATGCCACGAAAGAGCACCACAGATGCGATGTTTGCTTTGAGAATGTTGATTGAGAAGTATAGAGAAGGCCAGAAAGAGTTGCATTGTGTCTTTGTAGATTTAGAGAAAGCTTATGACAGAGTGCTGAGAGAGGAGGTGTGGTATTGTATGAGGAAGTCAGGAGTTGCAGAGAAGTATGTAGGAGTGGTGCAGGATACGTATGAGGGAAGTGTGACAATGGTGAGGTGTGCGGTTGGAATGACAGATGGGTACAAGGTGGAGGTGGGATTACATCAAGGATCGGCTCTGAGCCCTTTCTTGTTTGCAATGGTGATGGACAGGTTGACGGACAAGATCAGGCAGGAGTCTCCATGGACGATGATGTTCGCGGATGACATTGTGATCTGTAGCGAGAGTAGGGTGCAGGTGGAGGAGAGCCTGGAGAGGTGGAGGTATGCACTGGAGAGAAGAGGAATGAAAGTCAGTAGGAGCAAGACGGAATACCTATGCATGAATGAGAGAGAGGACAGTGGAATGGTCAGGATGCAAGGAGTGGAGGTGACAAAGGCATTTGAGTTTAAATACTTGGGGTCAACTGTCCAAAGTAACGGGGAGTGCAGGAGAGAGGTGAAAAAGAGAGTGCAGGCAGGTTGGAGTGGGTGGAGAAGAGTGTCAGGAGTGATTTGCGACAGAAGGGTACCAGCAAGAGTTAAAGGGAAAGTTTACAAGAGGGTTGTGAGACCAGCTATGTTGTATGGTTTGGAGACAGTGGCACTGACGAAAAGACAGGAGGCGGAGCTGGAGGTGGCGGAGTTGAAGATGATAAGATTTTCACTGGGAGTAACGAAGAAGGACAGGATTAGGAACGATTATATTAGAGGGACCGCTCAGGTTGGACAGTTTGGAGACAAAGCAAGAGAGGCAAGATTGAGATGGCTTGGACATGTGTGGAGGAGAGATGCTGAGTATATTGGGAGAAGGATGCTGAATATGGAGCTGCCAGGGAAGAGGAGAAGAGGAAGGCCAAAGAGGAGGTTTATGGATGTGGTGAGGGAAGACATGCAGATGGCTGGTGTGACAGAGGAAGACGCAGAAGACAGGAAGAAATGGAAACGGATGATCCGCTGTGGCGATGAACATGATAATGATCATATTAGGCTTTAGATAGTGAACTACAGATGTATTACTATGTTAATGACTGTCCCTTCAAATGATATGGGCTACACTCGCTTCGGGACCCCTGGTGGCTGCGGGGCCCTAGCCGACTGGTTAGTGGGCTTATGGTCTGGGCCAGCCTGGGCCACTGCAACTGCTATGGATAAGTCATTTTTTCATGTCTCCATATCAATAGTAGTATTGGACACATCTTACAGTCTTTAAAATTTCAACATCTCAGCAGGCCTCCTCTGTCTTCACCGAGTGTTTAAACTGTATGTCCAGTTGAGTCTGTGGGCTGCAAAGCCCCTGACGCAAATTTGGAATTTGTGATATTGGGCTATTAAAAATCGACTTGACTTTTAACGGCATTTCCCCACATGCACCTGGATAGTCATGGGGAAGTGTCTAATTGTGATCAAAATGACAGCATTATTGAATAAATAATATTCCCTGTAGGGATATCATTAATAATGGGTCTGATGGAAGCACCAGCATTGACAGGACCTTTGAAAATTGTTAGTTCTCTTTCTCGTTTCTCATTTCTCTCTCTCTGTCTGTGTATGTATGCTGATAGGGGTGCTGGTACACCTACATCCATCAGAGTCATTATTAATGTTATTAGCTGCTGCTGTGTTTATCCTGCTATGCTTACACCACAGAGTATCAAGACCAGCCTGCTAGGGTTTTAACCTTCACATGGGTTTTAACATGTAGATGTCAGCAAAGTTACTAAAGTACTACAGGGTTTAATTACCTTTTAAAGATCTACTTTGGTCACCTGTAACTCTGGTCCTGTATTGCAGCCTTATTACTGGAACTTACTAATAAATTCTGTTCTAACTTTCACATTGTTGCAACAATGTATTCACAATCTATAATGAGCTCATCAAACACATTCCTCTACCGTGTTTGAATGAAGGAAACTTGGGTTGTAGGCTGCATTCCAGAATTCACCTTATCAACACACACACACACACACACACACACACTCAGCAGATGCTACAGCAAGTAGCTATAGTGCTATACTAAACAGGAGAGGAGCTCTTCTTTACAGAACGAGGATAGGAAACAGGAGAACAAACCTCTTTACTCTCCAGGGAGGCACCATGGCAGAGGTAGGAGGGCTGGGGGGGGGGTTGTTTGGCTGCTAGTTAAGATGATGGGTGTCACTCATCATCAGCATTTGGGTCATGTTTATGCATACACAATATTTATGCAAACTTGACTGGGCTAAGAACACTGATGCCCTCTACAAGGGACAGAGCCGTCTCTACTTTTCGAGGAGGCTGAGGTCCTTCAACATCTGCCAGAGTCCAGACGATGCTCAGGATGTGGTGTGAGTCTGTGGTGGCAGTGCTCTCCTGTTCGCTGTCGTGTGTTGGGGCAGCAGGTTGAGGGTAGCGGATGCAAACAGGCTTAATAATAACAGCCACAAGGCCGGTGACGTTGTGGGGGTGGAACTGGATTCTCTGGCGGGGGTTTCTGAGAGGAGGATGCTGTTGAAGTTATGTGCCATCATGGACAATGTCTCCCACCCCCCTCCATGACGTGCTGGTCGGGCACAGGAGTACTTTTAGTAATAGACTCATTCTGCTGAAATGGAGGTCATTCCTGCCTGTGGCCGGCCATCAAACTTTACAACTCCTCCCTCAGACTCAGACTGTCAGACACTGAGTTAATGCTCATTGAACGGGCCCTTCCACTTGTTTTACCGTGCCGGGTTGTGTTTGTGCTGTTGTTTTGTGCTGCAGTAATACGGTATATTTTATCTTCTGTTTCTATTTATTTCTGCTTTTCTTGTCTTGTGTGTTTGTTGGTTTTTCTTGCTAGAGCGTGAGTGTCTGTAATGGGATTCGATTTCCCCTCGGGGATGAATAAAGTATTTCTGATTCTGACACAATGTAACGTCAAAAGTGATGTAATGCTACCTGGACCCGTCAGGAAAACAGGCATTGTGTAAATTCATCAGTGCTCTTTTCTGTATTTTTTCTTTTCTTTTATGGCGGTATTTTAAAGAACAAACATTTTCATTTGCCATTTCTCAAAATCAGTTGACGTCAGCTGACCGTGTGAGACGGTTGAGGTTTGTACAATGCTGATACGGAACTGTTGCTACCTTAAAGTTCCCCTAACAGTGCTTTCCATTCTGTTCCATCTTACCTTGCAATTTATGAACACATGTTAAAACATGCATCTCATGGGCAAGGTGAGCAGCTAGAATAGCCTGAGTGAACTGTACGAACAGCTTGGCAATTTGCGCAGCAGACCGTTGACACCATCACAGTTCTTGTGTGCTTGTTGTATGAGTGGGTTTTTACAGCTATGGGCTGTAATGAGGGAGCCATGTGTCTCCTACACGCATAGTCCTGACGTGATTACCAATGTGAATATACCGCATGGTTTTTCAATTATCACTTGATATTGTTGGTTTCGCCTAATGAACATTATGAGTTCTGACAGATAACTTGGTGTGGTGAGATAACTGAGGCACAGCCATTTGTGACCTGTTGGAAGAGAAAGAAAGCCAGTTTACTTTCTCATTGCATTTTTTATTTTCCCCCTTTTTTCTCCCCAATTGTACCCGGCCAATTGTACCCCACCCTTCCGAGCCGTCCCGGTCGCTGCTCCACCCCCTCTGCTGATCCAGGGAGGGCTGCAGACTACCACATGCCTCCTCCCATATATGTGGAGTCACCAGCTGCTTCTTTTCACCTGACAGTGAGGAGTTTCACCAGGGGGACATAGCACGTGGGAGGATCACGCTATTCCCCACAGTTCCCCCTCGAACAGGCACCCCGACTGACCAGAGGAGGCACTAGCGCAGCAACCAGAACACATTCCCACCCGCAGACACGGCCAATTGCGTCTGTAGGGATACCCGACCAAGCCGGAGGTAACACGGGGATTCGAACCAGCGATCCCCGTGTTGGTAGGCAATGGAATAGACCGCTACGCTACCCGGACGCCCTGTCATTGTATTCTTAATGAATTTGTCTTCTGCATGTAACCCACCCTATTGTATAGGAGCAGTGAGCAGCTGCAGCACCCGGGGACCAACTCCAGTTCTTCTTTCCGTTGCCTTGCTCAGGGGCACAGACAGGAGCATTAACCCTAACATGCATGTCTTTTTCATGGTGGAAGGAAACCGGAGTACCCGGAGGAAACCCACACAGATACGGGGAGAACATGCAAACTCCACACAGAAAGGACCTGGGATGGCCTGGGGTTCGAACCCAGGACCATCTTGCTGTGAGGAACAGTGCTGACCACTGGAACACCCAGAAATAGCGACAGTGATTTTTGCCTTGAAACCAGTCTTTTATTTCAGCATGGTAGTGTGTGCCTTGCATTCATCATTAGTTATCTACTGCACAATGGGTTACATTCAATATGGCCACAGATAAAACAATTCCTACCGAAAGTAATTAACAAATCAGCCACCAAATAGCAGATGCAGCAAATATCCATGTTTACATAAACAAAGTCACCTTGGAAAGAAGATGTGGTTATGAGTTTGCAATCCAAGCTTGCTCATCAAACGTTAGTTTTCCTGAAACAAAAGGACAAATGGACCGACGTGGTGAGAACATGTTGCTTGTTTCAGGGCTACGTCACATTTCAAGAAGACTACTAAAATAAACACCGCTATGCTGACACTGCAGGAATGGTTTACCCCACTGGGAAGATGGCCACCTGCTTCAAGAAATGACTTGGAAAAAGCCTAAAACCAGCTTACACACTTCCAGACAAGTTCTTTACATGTAGAATACTAGCTAACTGCCATGGCATCGGTCTGCACTTGTGGAAAAAAAAAGTCTTATGTGACAGACAATAAAATCAAAGTAAAATAGAAAAATAAGTACATGTAAAAAAAAAAAAAACAGAACAAATGAATCAAAATCTCAAAAACACAAAATGTTACAAAAATGAATCATCTCGCTCACAAACACACACACCTGCACACACACACACCCGTTTAAAAATCAGTCCGCTGGCGACGTCAGTCCATCCATCCAGCCATGTGTGATGGTCCAATAACCTGTACTCGCCCATTCATTCATCCAGCCACCCACCACTTTGTGCAAAACGCTTTTTCCTTAAGGAATGAAACTAGTAGATATGACGTGATGGGATGGCACAACGACTCGACCTTCTCATAGCATCGTGTGATCAGCTGTGGAATACCACTACAGGAGGAACGGTGGAGAAATGAATGCACCAAACCTACAAGGAAGTAAGGTCCCAGATTCAAAATGCGAAGCGTCGAGCTCACAACTCACAGACAATATGAGTGAGTATTGTTTCACAAGGTGAGTTTTACTGCCCCCTTGTGAAAACGCTCGTTTCAGATATTTCTACACCATCAAAAGACATTCACAGAGAACATTCTCTCTCCATGAATCTTCAGTCAGTTAGATGTTACATATCATCCTAAATATCTGGTCCTGAAGTATAGTGTTGGTCTCATTTGACTAACTTTCAACCCCGAATTCTCTAGGTTGTCTCTAATCTTACAAGAATTCAATTATTTTCCTGTTTTCCTGGATCCAACTTGATGAAGAAATAACTTTTATCAAGGCGAGATCATGTAAAAGCCATCCAGAAGCACACAGGCATCTTCTCTGAATGTCAGTGCTTTTATCTGACAGCAGCAAGTTCTCATTGGCGTAAAACCTCAAACTCTGGTTCATGTCTGGCAGCCTAACACTGACTTTATCCATGAAGTTTTACACTGATTCAACTCAGCCTACCATCTTTCCACTCAAATCATCGGGATGAGAAATTCCTGTTGATACTTAAGTCACATTACAAGGGGCATCTGACTTTTCCATGTTTTCTGTGGTTGTAAAAGGGTTTGTGATCATTAAAATAAAACTGTCCACTGTTTTGCAGTACTAAGAGTTAGCAATTTGTTAGTCACTCTTCAGGAATACATGTGATCATTTATAGTTAAAAGGCCACATTAATGCTACACGGAGGCATTAGCATTAGCATCTTAGCCACGGTGAAGCTGTTCTCGTTATGCGTTATCATCGCTATGTGTTGTCACTGTGTTATCGCTATGTGTTGTCGCTATGTGTTATCGCTGTGTGTTGTCGCTATGTGTTGTCGCTATGTGTTGTCGCTATGTGTTATCGCTATGTGTTGTCGCTATGTGTTGTCGCTGTGTGTTGTCGCTATGTGTTATTGCTGTGTTGTCACTACGTGTTGTTGCTATGTGAGTGGCTACTTATCTTTAAAAGGAATATACCGTCCACAGTAACATTTAATGAAATTCTGCACCAGATATAAGTTGTGTTGGTCAGATATAAGTTGTGTTGGTCAGATATAAGTTGTGTTGGTCAGATGTAAGTTGTGTTGGTCAGATGTAAGTTGTGTTGGTCAGATATAAGTTGTGTTGGTCAGATGTAAGTTGTGTTGGTCAGATGTAAGTTGTGTTGGTCAGATATAAGTTGTGTTGGTCAGATATAAGTTGTGTTGGTCAGATATAAGTTGTGTTGGTCAGATGTAAGTTGTGTTGGTCAGATGTAAGTTGTGTTGGTCAGATATAAGTTGTGTTGGTCAGATGTAAGTTGTGTTGGTCAGATGTAAGTTGTGTTGGTCAGATATAAGTTGTGTTGGTCAGATATAGGTTGTGTTGGTCAGATATAAGTTGTGCTGGTCAGATGTAAGTTGTGTTGGACAGATGTAAGTTGTGTTGGACAGATGTAAGTTGTGTTGGACAGATATAAGTTGTGTTGGTCAGATATAAGTTGTGTTGGTTGTGTTGGTCAGAAATGTTATTTGTAACGGGTAATTTTCCGTAAGCTTGACCAAAAAGAAACGAGTTGTCAGGATGCCTGTGTTCACTGTTAGCATGGGGCGAAGTGGGGCTACGACCTGCGGACACATGTCCAGGTTCAGTGTAAGAACCGTCTTTCATGAGGACCTCAGAGATTCACAGTGAAATGCTTCTTGAGCCTGACAGAAGTTAAAACATCCTTTCAAAGACGACCATATTACCAGCTCGCCATCTTGTGTCTGTGACTTCCTCCTTCAGACCGGTGCACGGTTACGCTCATGAGCTATACGTTAGGTGGGGCTATGAAAAGACGGGGGGAAAACTGGCATCTAAATAGTCCTGCCAAGCTAGTATCAAAAGTCCACAAGGGTCTTCAGTATGTACCACTCCTGTGCTAGAGAATCTGACAGTAGCTTTTTGGTTTCTCTTCTTTTTCTTCAGTAAAAATGCCTACACCTCTAAATCAAACACGGATTAAATAAGGAACTCCCAAAGCTTCTAAAGCCCAAGCTTTCCATCACACAATGACTCTTGTCATGCGGAGGACCTGATAAAAACAGACACCAAACCCAGTTTAGGTTTAAATAAAGTTTGACAAGTCAAAATGACATGATCTATTGTCGTGCAGTCCAAAGCTCTAGAGTGATGGACAGCTGCACTTTCGACTGTTAACCACAACAATACCATCACCCCGCTCCATAGTTTGTGTGTGCAAAACAAGAGCTTCCAGGGAATGTGGATGTTCTGACCTTGGCTACCTGCACAGCCTCCAACATGGCACGAGGCCTTCAGTGGGCAACAGTCTGCTCATCTTCATGTTTCGTAGCAACCATATTATGGCCCAAATTCAGACACACAACTGTATTTCTTTTTGATATCTGAATTCCTTTCCATCCACAAACGTTTATGGTAGCTGTTGTCCTCGGATGTCTTTATTCCTCCAGAAAGCAGGAGTTTACCAAAGAGATGCAAGAAAACAGAAATCTTCCATGTTAAAAAAGCCCATTTCTGTCAAAAGAAATAAAAATCTCAAGGAAACAGAATATTTGCGTGCTAATATCCCAGCATCCTTTTGTCACTTGGCATCAGAGCTCCGACTAAATCCAGAACTTTAAGAGAAATACTTTCAGGAGACAGCTGGTGGTCTATCTCAGGAATGTGACATTAATACTTTCCAGGCAAATCCCCAAGCTGCTTAAGCCACGGTCATCAGTGACCAGCGTCTTTCTCACGGTTGTTCCTGAGCGAGGATCCTTCAGAAGACCATTCTTCCTGGGCCAAAACTGAAGAGCGATGGGGAAGAACACGGCGCAGCTGGCTTCAGGAAATGCAGGGCAGATATCAGCATGGAGCCACAGTTGTCAGTTTGACCGGTTGAATATTTCTAATGATGATGATGGTGGCAGTTTTTTTTTTAAAGTTATGTCTTGTTCATCAATCCAATGTTGCATGCGGATCCAGACTTCCAGCATCGCCGTCTGTCAACGACCTCTAATTCTGTGGGGTGCAGAAGTAGGACTGAGATCCACAATAGTAATTCTGTGGCGTGGAATAATTGTTTTGATGGTGATGACAGTGGTTATTGTTCTGTGGGGTAGAATAGTAGTTGTGGTGATGGTGGTGATGACTCTGGATATTTGTGTAGGCAAAGAGGAGTGGGGCCGTAGAGGAGGTGGGGTGGGCAGGCGCCAGGCCTCCCGTTAAGCTCCCGTGACGTTGAATTGAGCCGTACCAACTGGAGGGACCCATCTGGGGAGTAGAGGAGAGGATACTGGGAGGGGGAGGACAGAGAGGCAGAGATGAGAAGGATTAAGCGTGAATAGAAAACAGCGATAGAGGGGTGGAAGTGAAGAAGAGGGGAGGGAGAAGAGAGACGTAAAACCAATCAATTCTTGAATCAATTCTTTGCCTCAAAGCAACGCATGAGTGACAGTTTTGGGTGTAGTGTTTGTGCAGATGGGTGTCCATGATTGCATGTAGCAGGTGTGAGCTTGCATGTGTGTATGTGAGTGTGTCTATTTATTCGTTATTGCTGAGTGTTTCTGGAAGTACAATATTGTGTGTGTGTTCTTCTATCTTTGTGAGGACCGATCTGAGTTTTTTTTTCTCCCCAATTGTACTCGGCCAATTACCCCACTCTTCCGAGCCGTCCCCGTCGCTGCGCCACCCCCTCTGATGATCCGGGGAGGGCTGCAGACTACCACATGCCTCCTTCGATACATGTGGAGTCACCAGCTGCTTTTCACCTGACAGTGAGGAGTTACACCAGGGGACGTAGCACATGGGAGGCTCATGCTTTCCTCCCCAGTTCCCTCTCCCCCCCAAACAGGCACCCCGACCGACCAGAGGAGGCGCTAGTGCAGCAACCAGGACACATACCTACAGCCAGCTTCCTACCTGCAGACATGGCCAATTGTGTCTGGAGGGATGCCCGACCAAGCTGCAGCTAACACGAGGATTCGAACCAGCGATCTCTGTGTTGGTAGGCCACGGAATACACCGCCTGCGACCCGGACACCCCCAAACTGAGTTTTTAACCATCAGAGTGAGGACATCTTTTCAAAGTGAGGATGTGTTGGCCAGTCGTTACTTCTTCAAGGGTCTATTTTAAGGTTATGACTTGGGGTTAGGGTAACGGTTAGGATTAGGTTAGGGTAAGGGTTAGGATAAAGGTTAAAGCATGTAGTTCGGATGCTTAAGGATAGGGTTAGGGTAAGGGTTAGGACTTGGGGTTAGGGTTAGGGTAGGGTAAAGGTTAGGATTAGGGTTAGGTTACCGTTAGGGTAAGGGTTAAGGTTAGGCATGTAGCTCTGATGCTTAAGGTTAGGGTTAGGGTAAGGGTTAGGGTTAGGATTAGGTTACAGTAGAGTAAGGGTTAAGGTTAGGCATGTAGGGTTAGGGTTAGGATTTGGGGTTAGAGTTAGGGTAGGGTAAAGGTTAGGATTAGGATTAGGTTACAGTTAGGGTAAGGGTTAAGGTTAGGCATGTAGTTCTGATGCTTAAGGTTAGGGTAAGGGTTAGGGTTAGGACTTGGGGATAGGTTTAGGGTGCTCGATGGTGTTTTAAGCCCCCAACGTACTCTTCCAGGCAGCACTGCATGGAAGGCACTCCCCGCCCCCAACAGTTTCGTCCAATCAAAATGTTTTTTTTTAAAATGACATATGCCTTGAAATATAGCCAACACTAGCTGCTAGGGATTTTCTTGGCTGAACGGACACCTCAGCTAGCTAGCTAACTGTAAACAGATTGCAATGGTAGATTTTAGCTAACTATTTTAAGCCAAGGTTAGCTCAAATGCAGTCAATCTGTTCAAATAGCTGGCAGTGGTGAGCATTCAGTTTATGTTGGCATGTACTACTTTTAAACTTATCTGTGCAGGACAGAGTTTACTTAGTAATGGGCTAGCAGTTAGCGCTAGCTAAGTTCCAGGCAGCCAATTCATTTTTTGGGTGGTTATGAGAGTGACTGAGTAAACCCAGCCGCTGAGGATGCACAAGCCAGTGCATCCTTAGTGCCGGTCCCAAGCCCGGACAAATGGGGAGGGTTGCGTCAGGAAGGGCATCCGGCGTAAAATCTTTGCCAAATCAAATATGCGGATCATAAATAAGACTTACATACCGGATCGGTCGAGGCCCGGGTTAACAACGACCGCCACCGGTACTGATAACCAGCAGGGTGTCGGTGGAAACTATGCTACTGTTGGACGAAGGAGAAGGAGAGGGGGAAAGCATGTCCAGAGGCAGCTAGAGAGGAGGAAGGGTAGGCATGTGGAGGTGAGAGTTGGAACTTTGAATGTTGGCACTATGACTGGTAAAGGGAGAGAGCTGGCTGACATGATGGAAAGAAGAAAGGTAGGCATACTGTGTGTGCAAGAGACCAGGTGGAAGGGGAGTAAGGCCAGGAGTATCGGAGGTGGCTTCAAACTCTTCTACCATGGTGTGAATGGGAGGAGTAAAGGGGTAGGGGTAATTCTGAAGGAAGAGTATGTCAAGAGCGTGCTGGAGGTGAAGAGAGTGTCAGACAGAGTGAAGAGTATGAAGCTGGAAATTGAAGGTTTATTGCTGAATGTTATCAGCGCATATGCCCCGCAAGTTGGGTGTGAGATGGATGAAAAAGAAGAATTCTGGAATGAGTTGGACGACATGGTGGAGAGGGTACCCAAGGAGGAGAGAGTGGTGATTGGAGCCGACTTCAATGGACATGTTGGTGAAGGGAACAGAGGTGATGAGGAGGTGATGGGAAGGTATGGAGTCAAGAAGAGAAATGTGGAAGGACAGATGGTGGTGGATTTTGCGAAAAGGATGGAAATGGCTGTGGTGAATACATATTTCAAGAAGAGGGAGGAACACAGGGTGACGTACAAGAGTGGAGGAAAGTGCACACAGGTGGACTATATCTTATGTAGAAGGCGCCATCTAAAAGGGATTGGAGACTGCAAGGTGGTGACAGGGGAGAACGTAGCTAGGCAGCATCGGATGGTGGTCTGTAGGATGACTTTAGAGACCAAGAAGAGGAAGCGAGTGAATACACAGCCGAAGATCAAATGGTGGAAGTTGAAGAAGGAAGACTGTTGTGTGGAGTTCAGGCAGGAGTTAAGACAGGCACTGGGTGGTAGTGAAGAGTTGCCAGATGGCTGGAAAACCACTGCAGAAATAGTGAGGGAGACAGCTAGGAAGGTACTTGGTATGTCATCAGGACAGAGGAAGGAAGACAAGGAGACTTGGTGGTGGAATGAGGAAGTACAGCAAATTATACAGAGGAAAAGGTTGGCAAAGAAGAAGTGGGATAGTAAGAGAGATGAAGAAAGTAGACAGGAGTACAAGGAGATGCAGCGTAAAGCAAAGAGAGAGGTGGCAAAGGCAAAGGAAAAGGCGTATGGTGAGTTGTATGACAGATTAGACACTAAGGAAGGAGAAAAGGACTTGTACCGATTGGCTAGACAGAGGGACCAAGCTGCAAAGGATGTGCAGCAAGTTAGGGCGATCAAGGATAGAGATGGAAATGTGCTGACAAGCGAGGAGAGTGTGCTAAGAAGGTGGAAGGAATACTTTGAGGGGCTGATGAATGAAGAAAATGAGAGAGAGAGAAGGTTGGATGATGTAGGGATAGTGAATCAGGAAGTTCAGCGGATTAGCAAGGAGGAAGTGAGGGCAGCTATGAAGAGGATGAAGAGTGGAAAGGCAGTTGGTCCTGATGACATACCTGTGGAGGCATGGAGATGTTTAGGAGAGATGGCAGTGGAGTTTTTAACTAGATTGTTTAACACAATCCTGGAAAGTGAGACGATGCCTGAGGAGTGGAGAAGAAGCATACTGGTACCGATTTTCAAGAACAAGGGCGATGTGCAGAACTGTAACAACTACAGAGGTATAAAGTTGATCAGCCACAGCATGAAGATTTGGGAAAGAGTAATAGAAGCTAGGTTAAGAGGAGAGGTGACGATCAGCGAGCAGCAGTATGGTTTCATGCCACGAAAGAGCACCACAGATGCGATGTTTGCTTTGAGAATGTTGATTGAGAAGTATAGAGAAGGCCAGAAAGAGTTGCATTGTGTCTTTGTAGATTTAGAGAAAGCTTATGACAGAGTGCCGAGAGAGGAGGTGTGGTATTGTATGAGGAAGTCAGGAGTTGCAGAGAAGTATGTAGGAGTGGTGCAGGATACGTATGAGGGAAGTGTGACAATGGTGAGGGTTGCGGTTGGAATGACAGATGGGTTCAAGGTGGAGGTGGGATTACATCAAGGATCGGCTCTTAGCCCTTTCTTGTTTGCAATGGTGATGGACAGGTTGACGGACAAGATCAGGCAGGAGTCTCCATGGACGATGATGTTCGCGGATGACATTGTGATCTGTAGCGAGAGTAGGGTGCAGGTTGAGGAGAGCCTGGAGAGGTGGAGGTATGCACTGGAGAGAAGAGGAATGAAAGTCAGTAGGAGCAAGACGGAATACCTATGCGTGAATGAGAGAGAGGACAGTGGAATGGTCAGGATGCAAGGAGTGGAGGTGACAAAGGCATTTGAGTTTAAATACTTGGGGTCAACTGTCCAAAGTAACGGGGAATGCAGTAGAGAGGTGAAAAAGAGAGTGCAGGCAGGTTGGAGTGGGTGGAGAAGAGTGTCAGGAGTGATCTGCGACAGAAGGGTATCAGCAAGAGTTAAAGGGAAAGTTTACAAGATGGTTGTGAGACCAGCTATGTTATATGGTTTGGAGACAGTGGCACTGACGAAAAGACAGGAGGCGGAGCTGGAGGTGGCAGAGTTGAAGATGCTAAGATTTTCACTGGGAGTAACGAAGAAGGACAGGATTAGGAACGATTATATTAGAGGGACCGCTCAGGTTGGACGGTTTGGAGACAAAGCAAGAGAGGCAAGATTGAGATGGCTTGGACATGTGTGGAGGAGAGATGCTGAGTATATTGGGAGAAGGATGCTGAATATGGAGCTGCCAGGGAAGAGGCGAAGAGGAAGGCCAAAGAGGAGGTTTATGGATGTAGTGAGGGAAGACATGCAGGTGGCTGGTGTGACAGAGGAAGACGCAGAAGACAGGAAGAAATGGAAAGGGATGATCCGCTGTGGCGACCCCTAACGGGAGCAGCCGAAAGTAGTAGTAGATGAGAGTGACTGAGTAGTGCTATTGCTATGTAGTTAGGCATTAGCCTATGTCTCCCAGTCTGCTTATTTAAACAACCACGAGACAACCTAGTTTTAAATGAGCTGCACAAAGGCATGGTTGAGTGGGTGTCTTTCCAAAACTCCTTTAAGCATCCAGTTGTTGCTAGATAAGTTGTAAGACATCTAAACATAGCAGCTAAGCAAGTTAAAGCAAAACTGTCGCCAAAATGCAATCTAGGGTTTTTTTGTGAATGTACACGAGTCAAACTTTCGTTTAAAAGGATATTTACATCAAACGCTGCACTTTTAAGATTGACGTTTGTTTGAGTCGAACTCCTTCACTGCAGAAGGAGGAAAAAAGTTGAAATCTAGTGCCAGTGCTGTGATTGGCTGAAACTGTAGGGGACGGGCAGTGCCTTCCATGCAGCGCTGCCTTGAGGAGTACGCTGGGGGCTTAAAACACCATCGCGCATTTAGGGTAGGGTAAAGGTTAGGATTAGGGTTAGGTTACAGTTAGGGTAAGGGTTAAGGTTAGGCATGTAGTTCTGATGCTTAAGGTTAGGGTTAGGGTAAGGGTTAGGACTCGGGGTCAGGGTTAGGATTAGGGTTACGTTACAGTTAGGGTAAGGGTTAAGGTTAGGCATGTAGTTCTGATGCTTAAGGTTAGGGTTAGGACTTGGGGTTAGGGTAGGGTGAAGGTAAGGATTAGGGTTAGGTTACAGTTAGGGTAAGGGTTAAGGTTAGGCATGTAGTTCTAATGCTTAACGTCAGGGTTAGGGCTTGGGGTTAGGGTAGGGTAAAGGTTAGGATTAGGGTTAGGTTACAGTTAGGGTAAGGGTTAAGGTTAGGCATGTAGCTCTGATGCTTAAAGTTGGGGTTAGGGTTAGTGTTAGAATAAGGGTTAGGTTACAGTTAGGGTAAGGGTTAAGGTTAGGCATGTAGCTCTGATGCTTAAAGTTGGGGTTAGGATTTGGGGTTAGGGTTAGAATAAGGGTTAGGTTACAGTTAGGGTAAGGATTAAGGTTAGGCATGTAGCTCTGATGCTTAAGGTTAGGGTAAGGGTTGAGACTTGGGGTTAGGGCTAGGATTAGAGTTAGGGTTACAGATAGGGTAAGGGTTAAGGTTAGGCATGTAGTTCTGATGCTTAGGGTTAGGACTTGGGGTTAGGGTTAGGATTAGGGTTACGTTACAGTTAGGGTAAGGGTAAAGGTTAGGCATGTAGTTCTGATGCTTAATGTTAGGGTTAGGGGCGGTTAGTGTTAAGGACCAGAGAATGTATGTTGTCGGTAAGGGTCTTCACAATGATAGAAGTACGAGTATAAGTATGTGTGCGTGTGTGTAAGTGTACCCACCTCGTCCTATCAGCCCTATTGTTAATGCTCCTGGATAGATCATCATCGCTGTCATATCGTCGAGGGTTGTCAAAGAAATAGGCTCTGGAGCTGAAACTGTGACTGTTGATCATCCCTCCCGGAGTCTTCAGGGTGAACAAGGAGACAGAAACAGATGGAGGTACAGGGCGGTCACTGGTAAGTAAGTTTGTGCCCAAATTTCAGATATTCTCATCTACCTGACAGGCAATGATAGAACTCATGAAACAACCATCCCTGGACACGAGTCTGTTTGTAATGTTTGCAAAGGTGTTGTAGCATTCACCACATATTCCTCTCATTTCTGATTTTTTTCTTATCTGGTCTTTTTGAGGCGTTAAATCAGTTAAGTCACGCATTCAATTCCTGTGCAGCTTGCATTCAACATTAATGCACGTGTGTCAGAAAAAAATCAACTTATTGTAAGAATGTGGTGTGAACCTGACACTGGATGAAACAAGACTGAGGATTACGTCGCATAACATGGATAGCTGTGTGATGATCTTCACAGAGACCTGGCTGGACAGCACCATTCCCGATGCAGCTATTGAACTAGCGGGGCACTCTGTTTACTGAGCAGATAGGACAGCAGCCTCCGGTAAGAGCAAAGGTGGAGGCATGTGTATTTACAAAAATAATGACTGGTGTACAGCTACGAACTTTATTGGGACGCACTGCTCCCGGCACTTAGAATACTTGGCTGTGAAATGCAGGCCATTTTACATGCCGAGGGAGTTTTCTGCCATCTTAATCACAGCCGTTTATATACCACCACATGCTAATGCTAAGATAGCACTGGAGGAACTGCACAGCACTATCGGCAACCAGCTGAATGCACATCTAGAGGGAACTGTGATTGTGGCAGGAGACTTCAACAGCTCAGAACTAAAGACAGTGCTGCCCAAACTCCACAAGAACATCAACTTCCCAACCAGAGACAAAAATATTCTGGACCAACTTTACATCAACATCCTGGGAGCATACAAAGCTGCACCATCGCCACACCTCGGCCTATCAGACTACATCTCACTGGTAATGATGCCATCCTATAAACCTCTACTCTGCAGAACAAGACCAGCTGTTAAAACTGTCCAAGTTTGGAGTGAGGAAGCCACCTCACGACTGCAGGACTGCTTTGGAAGCACAGACTGGGGAGTGTTTGCACAGGGAGCAGACTTAGAGGAATACACTTCAGCCGTCCTGGCCTACATTAATTTCTGTACTGAAATAGTACTAACCACCAAAACCATCAAGGTATTTTCAAACCAGAAGTCATGGCTGGACAGGAATGTGCGGTCTCTGCTCAGGGCTCGAGATGCTGCCTTCAGGACAGGTGACATGCTGGCCTACAAAAATGCCCGGAGGGACTTGAAAAAGGGCATTACAGAGGCTAAACACAGGTACAAGCAGCGCATTGAGGGGCACTTCACACATAACAACAACCCCCGGAGCATGTGGAGAGGTATTAAAAACAACGGATTACAAATGCAGCACCCCACACATCACCCGTGACAGTGCACTCCCCGACATGCTTAACCAGTTCTTTGCATGCTTTGAAACGCAGCCCAGTGGGATGTTGGCCCAAATGACCCTGCCCAAGGAGGCGCATGCACTCGTCCTACAGCACCATCAGCTGAAATCTGTTCTGAGCAAAATCCATATCTCCAAAGCGGCAGGACCAGACAGAGTGTCGGGCCGCACACTGAAGACATGCGCTGACCAACTAACAGGGGTGTTCACCAACATCTTCAACCTCTCCTTACAACAGGCTGTTGTCCCCACCTGCTTTAAATCCACCACCATTGTACCTGTACCTAAGAAGACAGCAGTCAACTGCCTCAATGACTATCGCCCAGTTGCCCTGACCCCAAATATTACAAAGTGCTTTGACAGGATTATACTCTCTCACATCAAGAACATCATCCACACAGATCTGGATAGCCACCAATTTATCTATCGAAGGAACAGATCTACGGAGGACGCGGTCTCAATTACACTTCATACAGCCCTGTCCCACCTGGAGCATCCAAGCACATATGTCAGGATGCTTTTTATTGACTTCAGCTCTGCTTTCAATATGATAATCCCCCAAAAATTGGTACACAAACTCAGCAACCTAGGATTAACCACTTCACTCTGTTCATGGATTATGGACTTCCTCACTCATAGACCACAAAACGTCAGGATAGGTAACCATACATCTTCAACCCTCATCCTGAACACAGGTGTGCCGCAGGGCTGTGTGCTCAGTCCAGCCCTCTCCACCCTTTTCACCCACGATTGTACCCCCATTCACTCCTCCAACACTATAGTGAAATTTGCCGATGACACCACTATAGTGGGACTCATAACCAACAACGAGGAGACACACTACAGAGAGGAGGTCCAACATCTGGCTGGGTGGTGTTCAGACAATAACCTGGTCCTGAACACCAGTAAAACAAAGGAGATCATTGTGGACTTTAGGAGATCAAGGAAGACCACTTCACCCCCACTGCACATAAACGGTGAAGAGGTGCATATTGTGGATAAATTCAAATTCCTGGGAATCCACATAACCTAAGAACTCACATGGTCACTCAACACCTCCCACCTGGTGAAGAAAGCACAACAGAGGCTTTTTTTTCTCAGGAAACTTAAACAAGCTGGTCTCCCCTCTCAGCTGCTGGTCACCTTTTACAGAAGCACAATAGAAAGCATCCTCTGTAATGTGTCACAGTGTGGTATGCCAGCTGCACAGCAGAGAACAGGAAGGACATGGCCCGGGTGGTAAAGACAGCACATAGGATTGTGGGAGCTGTGCTCCCGGACCTGGATGCTGTGTATACTGGCCGCCTACAGAGGAAAGCCAGCAACATCAGCAATGACGCAACACACCCAGGCCTGCTCGTTCCTTTGCCATCGGGGAAAAGATACCGCACCATCAAAACCTGGACTAACAGGCTGAGGAACAGCTTCTTCCCCAGAGCTGTAGCCTCCATCACCCCCCCCCCCCACCTACACACACACACACATCTGCCTATAGCTGCTGAGGACTAACTGGTACTAAGCCGTTGCAATATAGACAACTATGTGCAATATCCCCATGCATCATGTTGAACTTTAAAAGCCGCTGCTATCTTTTATTGTCTCATCATCATTTATGTTACCTCACTTGTTTATACTAAATGTTGTTTGTCCTGTTTTTGTCTTGTTTTTTTTTAATCATTTACCTTGTCTAGTGTTGCTGGTCTGAGAGTCACCAAATTAAATTTTGTTGTGTGTACACAATGACAATAAAGTACCTTACCTTACCTTACAATACCTTACCTTACAACACAATACCTTACCTTACCTTACAATACCTTATCTTATCTGATCTGGCTGGTCCTATGCAACTTTTGTAAAACACATTTAAGAGAAATTTGTGAAAAAGTTAAAAGGACTTTCTTGCATGAGACCTGTATTCTCCAACAATAAAACAATACGCATCACAAACCAAGAGGCAAGTGTAAGTACTGATGATGGATTTATTGTAAAGTACAACATCCGGGGACTTCTCTCAGCCCTTGAAGAACAGCTTTGAGATGCCGTTCAAGAGAACACACTGAGAAACATATGTAGAATGTACAAAGGAATGGTATGCACTACACTCACAGAGAATAGAATATGACAGCAGAGCAGTAAAAGGGGCTACTCACGAGGTTTTGGTTGGGTCTTTGAACTCTGAAGAAAATCACCACTAAGCTTGTTGGTAGCAACTCCCAGAAGAACAGAATAATCCCAAACACGATGTAGGCCTCGCCGCTGATCTCCTGCACATCAGCCTAGAACACAGACATACACTGGGAGGGTAAACTTGTTAAAACATTCCTCTGACACACCTTAAAAAACTTTCCAACTACACAAATGAAGCATTAGTTAAGTATTAGTAACTACTGAATTCAGCATTTGTAAAGCAAGACATGCACCAGTGGTTAGTCAGTGTGTTAATTGATGTTTATAAATACTTAATACTGCAATTCATGATTAATTCATGTAGTTACTAGTTGTTAGGTAAGTATTTTGTATGAGCTCATGTAAAGTGAGGACCATCTGACTCAACGTATTTACACATGAAACTGAAAGGCCAGCAGCACCTTGAGACTCACAAGTCTTAAGGATCATAAGATCTTTTAGAAAGTGTAAAGTACTCAAATAACACACTTTTTACATGTACATATGTACATGAATTAATCATGACTTGTAGTATTAATAAGTATTTATAAAACATCTGTTAAGACACTCACTAACCATTGGTGCATGTCTTGCTTTACAAATACTTTACAAATGCTTTACAAATGAGGAATTCAGTACTAACTAATACTTAACTAATGCTTCATTTGTTACCAAAAAAATCTACTAACTTCAAAGTTGACTGCATGTCTCATTCTAACTATAATCCTTAAGGCTTGAGAGGGAAATTACTCCTTTTAATGAGTAAACAGTTTCCCCCAGAGTTAAGACATGACATGGATTGATGTCACTCAAAATCTTCTTCTTCAGTCACTCAAATATCTTCCTCTTCTTCTTCAATGTCACTCAAATATCTTCTTCTTTAATGTTACTCAAATATCTTCTTCTTCTTCTTCAATGTTACTCAAATATCTTCTTCTTCTTCAATGTTACTCAAATAGCTTCTTCTTCAGTCACACAAATATCTTCTTCAATGTCACTCAAACATCTTCCTCTTCAATGTTACTCAAATATCTTCTTCTTCTTCAGTCACTCAAATATCTTCTTCTTCAGTGTTACTCAAATAGCTTCTTCTTCAGTCACACAAATATCTTCTGCAATGTTTTTTTAAGCAATACATTTATTGAATTTTGTTTGCAAATTACATCAAAACAAGTAATCGCACAGTACAGCAAACATTTTCACCCCCCCATAACCCCGTCCCTATAACAAGTAATACAATTCAAAGCAGGGTTAAAGAAGATAATAAAGATAAAAATTAAATTAATAAAAATAATAACAATAATAACAATAATTTCTTTCACAGACTGATTAGAGGGTGTGGTTTTTTTTCAGTTGCTTTTACGCATATAAACAGTCAGATAGAGTTGTTCTACTCCCCCAGAGCTTGTTCTTGCTGAAGCAAGTTACCAACATTAGTATTACGTCTTAAGAAGTACAGAAACAATCCCCAGATTTTATCAAAAACACTTTGTTTACGTCTTAACAATATACATTATCTTTTCCATTGACATGTTTGAAGCCATTTCTTTAACCCACATACCAACTCTTGGTCCATCAACACTTTTCCAATTAAGAGCAATTACACGTTTTGCTTGTAATATACACATATCTATAAATCTGAACTCATTGCTATGTAAATGTGGGGTGGTAGGATATAAACCAAGAATAAAAAGCTTTGGACTCAATGGTAATTTCTGTGACAAAATTTAATCAATCATATCAACAACATCTTGCCAGAAGGTTTTCACTTCCACACATTCCCATATACAGTGAAACAGCGCCCCCCTTGCCTCACTACACTTAATACAGGTATCAGGAATATTGTCATTAAACTTGTGCGATTTAACAGGAGTTATATATGTACGCATCAGCCATTTATACTGTCGAAGCTTTAGGTTGCTGCTAACTATCTGTCTCTGGGCCTCTTTACATGCCTCACTCCATTCTTCTAAAGATATTTCCTCCTCTATATCTCCCTCCCATCATCTCAGTGTTGTCTCTGATGATTCATCAGATCCAGATACAAATGAGTCATACATAGTCGAAATTAAACCTTTATCATAACAGTGTTTTGTGACTGCAACTTCTAATATAGAAATGGTAGGAATGTCTAATGAATGGCTTTGACAGGATATAAAACTCCTTAGCTGAAGATATTTGAAAAAAGGATTCCTTGGAATGTCATACTTGGTAGATATTTCCTCAAAGGACATGAATACTTCATCCTCCTCCCTGTACATGTCTTGCACTTTCCTTAACCCCTTTTCAGCCCATAATTTAAATCCCCTATCATTCTGCCCTGGTTTGAAATTGGCATTACCCCAAATAGGACTGAAGTGTGACCGGGACATATTTATATTCAAATACTTACAAGCATCGAACCAAACATCAATCATATTCAATATCATAGGGTTGTCTGTATTTTTCTTCAGATATTTACGGTCTGCTGAATACAAATACAGGTGCAATGGTAAGCCCGGTTTAACAGAGCAGGCTTCCAGATCAATCCAAGCTGGGGGACTTCCAGGTGAGAAGTAAAACATCATCGACCTTAACTGTGCTGCCCAGTAATACCATTGGATATTTGGACATTTCAGGCCTCCTCGATCATATGGTAGATAAAGTAAAGATAGACGTAATCTAGGACGTTTATTTTGCCAAATAAAGTTGGTAAACAGTTTCTTGATTTTCGTGAACAAAGATGAAGCAGGGGGTAGGGGTATATTCTGGAACAAATAAAGAAATTTGGGAAGTATATTCACTTTAGGATATTAATCCTGCCGATCATTGAAATAGGTAAGGATGTCCAACGCTCTATCGAAGCAATACTAGCGTCCAGGATGGGCTCACAATTTGACCGAGCAATCTTATTCACCTCAGGGACAATTTTTATTCCCAGATATGTAAATATGTCTGTTGGGTTGAAGGTAGAAGCATAAACAAGACCATTCTTCCTCTCTGTTTCATTCAGTAACATTATGGATGATTTGGAGTAATTAACTTTATAACCGGATATTTTCCCAAATGTTTCAATAAGGCTTAGGAGCGCTGGGATAGAGTTATGCAGATTTTTAAGCATTAATATCACATCATCGGCGAAGAGTGCTACCCTGTGCTCCAGATGTCCCTCTCGAATTCCATAAATATGGCTGTGTGTCCTCGCCGCTATAGCAAATGGTTCTGTCGCTAGGATAAAAAGTAAAGGCCATAAAGGGCTCCCTTGAGGGCAACTTCTACAAATGTTAAAAGGTTTAGAAACCTTACCATTCGTCAAAACTTCTGCAGTAAGCCCTGTACAAAGCAATCTTACCCATTTGATAAATGTATCCCCAAGGCCAAATCGTGTTAACGCCTCAAACAGATAAGGCCATTCAACACGGTCGAAGGCCTTCTCTGCATCAAGTGAAAGTAAGGCCATGTCAGGCGCCTCCCTCTGACTGTATAAAATATTGAGCACTCGTCTAACGCTATGAAAACCCTGTCTCCCTTGAATGAATCCGTTCTGGTCTTCCCCCACTACTCTAGGTAGAAGATCCTCCAATCTGCTTGCAAGAATTTTACAGAGTATTTTTGTATCAGAATTTAGGAGACTAATTGGATGCATATTTTCACATTTTGTATTTGGTTTCCCCGGTTTTGGGAGTAAAGTGATTAGGGCGCCCCTCATAGATGTAGGGAGAAGACCATTCTCAAAGGATTCCTGAACCATCTCCAAGAGGGGTGGTATTAATTTGGTTTGAAATGTTTTATAAATGTCTATAGGGATGCCATCTGGACCCGCTGATTTTCCAGCCTGCATACACCCAATTGCTTCTGCAATTTCCAACGCAGTTACATCTTTATCTAATACTCTACATTCCTCTCCCGAAATTTTAGGAATATTAAGATTGTCTAGGAATTATGTTTGCGTGTCCAGATTAGGAGAGCACTCAGAGCTGTATAATTTCCCGTAGAAGTCTCTAAAGGCTTCATTAATCTCTGCCGGGTCCACTATAGTTCTACCACTTGGGACTTCAATACAATTAATAGACCTTTCTGTTTGTTGTTGTTTAATGCGCCATGCTAGAAGTTTTCCGGGCTTTTCCCCCTGATCATAGTAGGACTGTTTGAGTCTCATTAAATCAGCAGCCGCTTTATTAGCTGCCAGTTCATTGTACTGTGCTCTAAGCAGTAGCAGTCTTGCATGAACATCTGTAGGTATATGTCTATTATTATATATTTCTGTTTCCAGTTTTTTAATTTCCTCGTCTAATGTCTTCATTTCAAGTTGTGTAGCCTTTTTCTTGGAGCTAGTGAAGGAAATGATTTGGCCCCTAATAAAGGCTTTGAAAGCCTCCCACCTTGTGCTAGCAGAAGTCTGGGACTTGTTACATTCAAAATACAGGTCAATCTGCTTATCTAAGAAATCTATGAATGTAGGATCCGCAAGCCACCCGGGTTGAAAACGCCATCTCAGGGGGTCGCACACTAAGTTATTATCTTCATAGGTCAAGGATACTGCAGCGTGGTCAGACAGAACTATACTACTATAATGACATTCGTCTATTTTGGCGGCAAGTAGTGCTGAAACCAAAAAGTAGTCTATGCGTGAGTGAGTTCTATGAGTACTGGAATAGCAGGAATATTCTACTGCGTTCGGTTTACCATGCCTCCAAACATCAAACAGATTCAATTCCTTCATGAAGTGGTGTATCGTCTTTCTGGACTTACTGTGGGTATCATCTAAACCAGTTGACCTGTCTTTTGAAGGATCTAACGTACAGTTAAAGTCGCCAGCTATTATGTATTTCCCAGGATGATTTGAAGCAGTCAAAAACAGACTATTATAGAATTTAGAGTCATCTTCATTGGGGCCGTAAACATTTATCAAAGTTAAGGTTTCAGATAATAACCTACCCTGGACTATAATATACCTCCCTGCAGGGTCCTTAACTACATGCTGTACCCGTAATGGAACCGATTTATGAATTAGTATCATAACCCCTCTAGCATGAGTGGTGTAAGGAGCAGACAACACTTGACCCTGCCATCGTCTTGCTATTTTGGGAACGTCCTCATCCACCATGTGTGTTTCTTGTAAAAAAACGATTTTTGATTTCAAGGATTTTATCCTGCTCATTACCTGCTTCACCTTTGTGAGATTGATCAAACCCCTACAATTCCACCAAGTACGTTTTACCTTGCAACTCTCTGACATTGATTCCGGTATGTTATATTAGGAACCGTAGTGAAGAAGTACTTTGACAAACCACACCCACTGATGAAAGAATAAATAATAAAATGAAACCACAAAAACCCACCCTCAACCCCATACGAACCTGAAGTCCAGGAACTCTGGACATCCCCTCCCATCCCACGTTTAACTAGCGCTAAAACGAGTTTCTCTAACTTTTCTTTCCTTCTCGCTCCAGCTCGCTATCTTACTTTTTCTAAATACTAATCACACATAACATCAGTAATGAACTGTGCAACGCTTACAACATGTAGGCATATATAACATTAACCACCCGAACACATACACAAACCTGGAACCCGTGCATGCAGACTGGAAGACGAGGAGAGGGAAAAGTCTGTAGCCTGGTCACAAGAGTCCGCGATGCATTGGGCCTTCCTTCCTCCGACAGGCGCACAAACCGATGATGACTCTCTCTGTCCCTTAGGCCTAGGCCTACTTGGATGTGCCCATGTCATTTCGGCTGGTGCTTGGACATTGTCTCTCATTCAGGGTTAAGGGCATTCCACAAAAGCTGAATCATCTAGCTACAAACCAGACTCCGTCCTGTCCAGGTAGAGAAAGAAAGCCTAAACGGCGACAGTCCGAACACGTAGCTACATCTTTCGTGTAAATGGAAATAAAATAAAATAAAGTGGGCTTAATAGGCTACTGCATCAGTCCTTATCCGAGGGATTGAATAAACCGCTACACTTCTGCTGGAGTTTGAAAGGTGTGGGGTCTCTCGTCGTGGGTTACCAGGAGCCGGGCTGGAAAGATGATGCTGTGGTTGTGGATCCCCCTGTCTCTCAGCTTCTTCCGGACCTGGTCGTAGTCGCACTGCATCTTGTGCACCCCAGCAGAGAGGTCGATGTGAAAACGGACCGGCTTGTTCTTGTAAAGGACTTGTGCCTTGGTTTTGGCTGCCTTTAGTACTCACTCCCTGTCCTTAAAGTTCATGAACCTCATGATCAATGTCCTTGGACGACTCTATGAGCTCGCTCCACTACCAAGCCCTCCCGCGGATCCGTGTTCAGAGCCTCTGGCAACCACTTCTCCAAACATGCAGGTGCATCCTGGCCCTCTTCTTTCTCCGGTAGGCCACCAACCTTACGTTATGTCGCCGACTCCTGCATTCCAAGTCCTCCACTTTGTCAGTAAGGCTTTTGACGGTGCTTTCCAGCGTGCAAACTCAGGGTGTTAGCTTCTTAACGTTGTCCTCCACGTCACAAATCCGTTGTTCAGCCTGTTCCATGCGACCCATGCATTCCTGTATCTGTTTCTTTACATCCGCAAATGTCGCTTGCACACCATCAATTTTCTTGTAAAGTCCACTTTTCAAAGACTGTATGGCTTCCATGATATCTTGATTGCTATTCTTATCTGTGTCTAACATTTCATCATCTTCTTCCTCGTGGTCGTCTTCTTCGTTAGCCATATTTTCAACCTGCATGGCGTTGCTAGCCTTCTCAGCCTCTTCCTCATGTCGCGATTTCCTTTTCTCCTTCTCTTTTTCTCTCTTTGCCTTTTCTTTTGTGTTTTTCCCTGACATTTTAGTTCTGGGTACTCTTATACATGTATTACGTGACTTTGGACAAGATTCGGATTAGTATTGTAGGATTAATTTACACGGTAGCTGCAGAGCTTGAGATTTGCGACCTCCTAGTCCCTTGCCATAACCGGAAGTCCACCATCTTCTTCAATGTTACTCAAATATCTTCTTCAGTCACTCAAATATCTTCTTCTTCTTCAATGCCACTCAAACATCTTCTTCAATGTTACTCAAATATCTTCTTCTTCTTCTTCAATGTCACTCAAATATCTTCTTCTTCTTCTTCAATGTCACTCAAATATCTTCTTCTTCTTTAGCCACACAAATATCTTCTTCTTCTTCAGTGTCACTCAAATATCTTCTTCAATGTCACTCAACTACCAGAATCAGGATCATGTTGGCCATGTAGGTTTGCACGCTTAACACAGAATAACAACACAACAATCTTCAGGATTGACTTATACAGGTGAAATAAGAGGTGATAAAGTGCAGTGGTGCAAGGAATATATCAGAGGTGCTGAAATACATGTTAGCAGCTTACTTACATACATGCCTGAGGTAGATGTACATGACAGAGTGCACCAGTATACATACCATGTACAGTACAGGGTGGAATTATTTGACAATGTTAAGCATTCATTTGAATGACAGCCTGAGGCAAGAAACTGTTTTCATATCTGGTTGTTTTGGGGTACAGTGCTCTGTAGCGCCTACCAGAGGGGAGGAGTTCAAACAGGTTGTGACCAGGGTGTGATGGGTCTGCAGTGATGTTGCCGGCCATCTGTTCAACCTCCCATCTATATGCAGACTCGTCACCATCCCAGAAAAGGCCAATTGTGGTTGTGTCATCCGCAAACTTCATGAGTTTAACAGACGGGTCACCTGAGGTGCATCATTTGTGTAGAGGGAGAAGAGTAGAGGGGAGAGAACACATCCCTGGGGGGCGCCAGTGCTGATTGTCTGGGTGCTGGATGTGATTTTCCCCAGCCTCGCCTGCTGCCTCGTGTCTGTCAGGAAGTTTTTAATCCACTGACAGATGGGGGCTGGTACAGTGAGCTGGGTGAGTTTGGAGTGGAGGATATCTGGGACAATGGTGTTGAACGCTGAGCTAAAGTCCACAAACAGGACCCTTGCATATGTCCCTGGGGAGTCAAGGTGTTGGAAGAGGAGGGCAATCCCATCTTGACTGCATCATCCACTGACTTGTTTTCTCAGTAGGCAAACTTTAGGGGGTCAAGCAGGGGGCCTGTAATTTTCTTCAGGTGGGCCAACACCAGCCTCTCAAAAGGATTTCATGGCCACAGACATTAGGGCAATGGGCCTGTAGTCATTTAATCCTGTGATACGGGGTTTCTTGGAGACTGGGATGATAGTAGGGCTCTTGAAGCAGGAGGGGACTTCACACAGCTCCAGTGATCTGTTGAAGATCAGTGTGAAAATGGGGGCCAGCTGCTCAGCACAGACTTTAAGACAGGAGGGTGACACGCCATCCGGGCCCGGTACCTTCCTGGTCTATTGTCTGTTTGGAAACCAAACAGACACTGGCCAGGAGGATGGCACAACACAGAACAGCTAACATGTCAGGCCAGGACTCCACAGTCTACACCATCTACAGACCAGTGGCCACTCTTTCAAGGATGAGGATGTGCACCATCTAGGCCATCTATGTGAAGAGGGAACGACCATCACTGAACCGGGGGGGGGGGGCTAAGAGTACATCTGTCACCATCTTACAATGCTGTGATTGCAACTGTTCCCCAATAGTACACAGGGCCACTGTAACTCTAGTTAATGGTCACGGCAATTTGTATTATGAAACCAACCAATCACTCGTTTCAGTTGTGATGCAACTGCCGGTTTGGGTCGTTATGCCGCTGTATTGTTTATAAGGGTGGGCGTACCTGCAGTCACTGTATTGTTTATAAGGGTGGGCGTACCTGCAGTCGCTGTATTGTTTATAAGGGTGGGGGTACCTGCAGTCACTGTATTGTTTATAAGGGTGGGCGTACCTGCAGTCACTGTATTGTTTATAAGGGTGGGGGTACCTGCAGTCACTGTATTGTTTATAAGGGTGGGCGTACCTGCAGTCACTGTATTGTTTATAAGGGTGGGGGTACCCGCAGTCACTGTATTGGTTATAAGGGTGGGGGTACCTGCAGTCACTGTATTGTTTATGAGGGTGGGGACACCTGCAGTCACTGTATTGTTTATGAGGGTGGGGGTACCTGCAGTCACTGTATTGTTTATAAGGGTGGGGGTACCTGCAGTCACTGTATTGCTTATAAGGGTGGGGTAGCTACAGTCAGCTGAAACTGAAGAGGTCACTTAGATGATGATGATGATGAAACGTTTCTGTCAATAAACGTTGTGTCCAGATGAGCTGGTTCAACCTCCTGAGATTTCCTCACCTGGATTACTGAGCATGCATCAAGAATTTTTTTTTTTCTGTCACCGGTGTAATTTCTCTTTGGTCCATTTTTAAGGAAAAATATTTTGTTTACAATCTTATTTCAAGCCTTGTTGTTGGATATTGCTCACAGAAGTGCAATATATAAAAATAATATAAATTATATAAAATATATATATAAATAATAATAATAATAATAAAATAATATAAAAATATAGAAATAATAATAATATACTACTATAGTATACATAAATTATATAAAAATAATATAATACAATATATATAAATAATATATACAATATATAGTAAATGATAATACATAACATATATAACATGCATATAAATAATAATAACAACAATATATAAAATAATATAAAATCTATAAAAATTGTGTGTGTGTGTGTATATATATATATACACTACCGTTCAAAAGTTTGGGATCACCCAAACAATTTCGTGTTTTCCATGAAAAGTCACACTTATTCACCACCATATGTTGTGAAATGAATAGAAAATAGAGTCAAGACATTGACAAGGTTAGAAATAATGATTTGTATTTGAAATAAGATTTTTTTTACATCAAACTTTGCTTTCGTCAAAGAATCCTCCATTTGCAGCAATTACAGCATTGCAGACCTTTGGCATTCTAGCTATTAATTTGTTGAGGTAATCTGGAGAAATTGCACCCCACGCTTCCAGAAGCAGCTCCCACAAGTTGGATTGGTTGGATGGGCACTTCTTGCGTACCATACGGTCAAGCTGCTCCCACAACAGCTCAAGGGGGTTCAGATCTGGTGACTGCGCTGGCCACTCCATTACCGATAGAATACCAGCTGCCTGCTTCTGCTCTAAATAGTTCTTGCACAATTTGGAGGTGTGTTTAGGGTCATTGTCCTGTTGTAGGATGAAATTGGCTCCAATCAAGCGCTGTCCACTGGGTATGGCATGGCGTTGCAAAATGGAGTGATAGCCTTCCTTATTCAGAATCCCTTTTACCCTGTACAAATCTCCCACCTTACCAGCACCAAAGCAACCCCAGACCATCACATTACCTCCACCATGCTTAACAGATGGCGTCAGGCATTCTTCCAGCATCTTTTCATTTGTTCTGTGTCTCACAAACGTTCTTCTTTGTGATCCAAACACCTCAAACTTGGATTCATCCGTCCACAACACTTTTTTCCAGTCTTCCTCTGTCCAATGTCTGTGTTCTTTTGCCCATCTTAATCTTTTTCTTTTATTGGTCAGTCTCAGATATGGCTTTTTCTTTGCCACTCTGCCCTGAAGCCCAGAATCCCACAGCCGCCTCTTCACTGTAGATGTTGACACTGGTGTTTTGCGGGTACTATTTAATGAAGATGCCAGTTGGGGACCTGTGAGGCGTCTGTTTCTCAAACTAGAGACTCTAATGTACTTATCTTCTTGCTCAGTTGTGCAACGCGGCCTCCCACTTCTTTTTCTACTCTGGTTAGAGCCTGTTTGTGCTGTCCTCTGAAGGGAGTAGTACACACCGGTGTAGGAAATCTTCAATTTCTTAGCAATTTCTCGCATGGAATAGCCTTCATTTCTAAGAACAAGAATAGACTGTCGAGTTTCAGATGAAAGTTCTCTTTTTCTGGCCATTTTGAGCGTTTAATTGACCCCACAAATGTGATGCTCCAGAAACTCAATCTGCTCAAAGGAAGGTCAGTTTTGTAGCTTCTGTAACGAGCTAAACTGTTTTCAGATGTGTGAACATGATTGCACAAGGGTTTTCTAATCATCAATTAGCCTTCTGAGCCAATGAGCAAACACATTGTACCATTAGAACACTGGAGTGATAGTTGCTTGAAATGGGCCTCTATACACCTATGTAGATATTGCACCAAAAACCAGACATTTGCAGCTAGAATAGTCATTTACCACATTAGCAATGTATAGAGTGTATTTCTTTAAAGTTAAGACTAGTTTAAAGTTATCTTCATTGAACAGTACAGTGCTTTTCCTTCAAAAATATGGACATTTCAATGTGATCCCAAACTTTTGAACGGTAGTGTATATACATAAACAGATACAGGAAAAAAGATGTTAATACATTGCAGTACAGGCCTGTTTCGTGCGTCTCACACTCATCAGCTGCATCAGTGCGAGATGCATGAAACAGGCCTGTACTGCAATGTATTAACATCTTTTTTCCTGTATCCGTGTTGATATTCCGCTCCTCATTAGTTGAGCCCTCACAACACCATTGACGGTTTCAGAAAAAAAAACACTATAAATAAATAAATAAATAAATAAATGTACATAAATATATATATATATATATAAACCTTAGTTGGGAGAGTTTTTTTTACAAGAATAAAGAGGCACTATGAAGACATGCTTTTAGATTCTGTTTTCCCTTCGCTTTCCCTCTTAAAACACACACACACACACGCACGCACGCACGCACGCACGCACGCACACACGCACGCACGCACACACGCACACACACACACACACACACACACACACACACACACACACAGACACTTGTAAGCAAGACAGACTGACAACAGTGAGATATCAGACTAACTCGTATGACAACAGATTAAATCTGATGTATTTCTGACTACACACACAAACACCAGTAATCTGCTGCACACAATGTGGATCACACAACACAGGAATCAATAGCTCTGATGTAGGTCAGCACACACACACACACACACACACACACACACACACACACACACACACACACACACACACACACACACACACAGAGTTATCTATAGACAAACAAAGCCCTTTACCCCAGTAAGCACTGCTTTTCCAATTCTCCTGAAATGGATTGTGCAGACACACACATGCATGCCCACTATACACACACACACACACACATACATATATATATATACGTATATCCGTCCATCCATTAGCTGAACCGCTTATCCTGCTCTCAGGGTCACGGGGATGCTGGAGCCTATCCCAGCAATCATTGGGCGGCAGGCAGGGAGACACCCTGGACAGGCCACCAGACCATCACAGGGCCGACACACACACACACACACACACACACACACACACACACACACACACACACACACACACACAAACATTCATACCTAGGGACAATTTAGTCCGGCCAATTCACCTGACCTACATGTCTTTGGACTGTGGGAGGAAACCGGAGCCCCCAGAGGAAACCCACGGGGAGAACATGCAAACTCCACACAGAGGACGACCCGGGACGACCTCCAAGGTTGGACTACCTGGGGCTCGAACCCAGGACCTTCTTGATGTGAGGCGACTGCACTAACCACTGCACCACCGTGCTGCCATATATATATACAGTGCATCTGGAAAGTATTCACACCCCTTCACTTTCCCCACATGTTGTTATGTTACAGCCTTATTCCAAAATTGATTAAATTCCTTTTTTTCTCATCAATCTACACACAATACCCCATAATGACAAAGTGAAAAAGCTTTTGTAGAAATTTTTGCAAATTTATTAAAAATAAAAACTGAAATATTGCATGTACATAAGTATTCACACCCTTTGCTATGACACTCAAAATTGAGCTCAGGTTCATCCTGTTTCCACTGATCATCCTTGAGATGTTTCTACATCTTGATCGGAGTCCACCTGTAGTAAATTCAAGTGATTGGACATGATTTGGAAAGGCACACACCTGTCTATATAAGGTCCCACTGTTGACAGCAGAAACCAAGCCATGAAGTCAAAGGAATTGTCTGTGGACCTCTGAGACAGGATTGTACCGAGGCACAGATCTGGGGAAGGGTACAAAAACATTTCTACAGCTTTGAAGGTCCCGAAGAGCACAGTGGTCTCCATCATTCGTAAATGGAAGAAGTTTGGATCCACCAGGACTCTTCCTAGAGCTGGCTGCCCAGCCAAACTGAGCCATCGGGGGAGAAGGGCCTTGGTCAGGGAGGTGACCAACAACCCCATGGTCACTCTGACAGAGCTCCAGCGTTCCTCTGTGGAGATGGGAGAACCTTCCAGAAGGACAACCATCTCTGCAGCACTCCACCAATCAGGCCTTTATGGTAGAGTGGCCAGTCGGAAGCCTCTGCTCAGTAAAAGGCACATGACAGCCCACTTGGAGTTTGCCAGAAAGCACCTAAAGGACTCTCGGACCATGAGAAACAAGATTCTCTGGTCTGATGAAACCAAGATTGAACTCTTTGGCCTGAATGCCAAACGTCACGTCTGGAGGAAACCAGGCACCTCTCATCACCTTGCTAATACCATCCCTACAGTGAAGCATGGTGGTGGCAGCATCATGCTGTGGGGATGTTCTTCAGCAGCAGGAACTGGGAGACTAGTCAGGATCGAGGGAAAGATGAATGGAGCAAAGTACAGAGAGATCCTTGATGAAAATCTGCTCCAGAGTGCTCAGGACCTCAGACTGGGGCGAAGGTTTACCTTTCAACACGACAACGACCCTAAGCACACAGCCAAGACAACGAATGAGTGGCTTCGGGACAAGTCTGTGAATGTCCTTGAGTGGCCCAGCCAGAGCCCAGACTTGAACCCCATTGAACATCTCTGGAAAGACCTGAAAATAGCTGTGCAGCGACGCTCCCCATCTAACTTTACAGAGCTGGAGAGGATCTGCAGAGAAGAATGGGAGAAATACCCCAAATATAGGTGTGCCAAGCTTGTAGCTTCATACCCAAGAAGACTTGAGGCTGTAATCACTGCCAAGGGTGCCTCAACCAAGTGCTGAGTAAAGGGTGTGAATACTTATGTACATGCAATATTTCAGTTTTTTTTTAAATTTGCAAAATTTTCTACAAAACCTTTTTCACTTTGTCATTATGGGGTAATGTGTGTAGATTGATGAGGAAAAAAAGGAATTTAATCCATTTTGGAATAAGGCTGTAACATAACAACATGTGGGGAAAGTGAAGGGGTGTGAATACTTTCCGGATGCACTGTACTGTGCAAGGCGTGATGTGAGGAGAGCTCGATGGGAAAAGCACTTGCGAGGAGAGCTTGTAACAGACCAACTCAAACAACATCTGTCTTTGACAAATGTGGACGATATTGTCGCTCTAATGTGGCCTGATGGCCAACATTCGTGCTCGCCGAGCTTACACTGCATCACAGTCATCATCATTTTTGATGGACTGCCGAGGACTATACATACATACACATATATATATAAATACACCGATCAGCCAAAACATTAGAGCCACTGACAGGTGAGTGAATAACTGTGATTATCTCGTTACAAAAGCAGCTGTCAAGAGGTGGGATATATTAATCAGTAGTGAACAGTCAGGTGTTGAAGTTGATGTGTTGGAAGCAGGAAAAACAGGCCAGCATAAGGATCTGAGTGACTCTGACAAAGGCCAAGTCGTGATGGCTAGAAGACTAGGTCAGAACATCTCCAAAGTGACAGGTCTTGTGGGGTGTTCCCAGGACGCAGTGGTCAGTACCTACCAAAAGTAGAAGGACAACCGGTGACCCAGCGACAGGGTCCTGGGTGCTCAAGACTCACTGATGGGTGTGGGGAGTGAAGGCTAGCTGGTCCGATCCCACAGAAGTGCTACTGGAGCTCAAATTGCTGAAGAAGTTAGCGCTGGCTGTGATAGACAGGTGTCACAACACAGTGCATCACAGCTTGCTGCGTATGGCACTGTGTATCTGCAGACTGCTCCGAGTGTCCATGATGACCCCTGCCCACCACTAAAAACCCCTACGATGGCCACATGAGCATCAGAACTGGACCATGGAGCAATGGAAGAAGGTGGTCTGGTCTGATGAATCAACGTTTTTTTTTACATCATGTGGACGGCCGTGCGTGTGTGTCGCTTACCTTGGGGGGAGACGGCACCAGGATGCATTATGGGAAGAAGGCAGCATGTTGCTATGGGCAATGTTCTGCTAGGAAACCTGGGTCCTGGCATTCATGTGGATGTGACTTTGACACGTACCACCTACCTACAAATCATTCCAGACCAGGTACATCCTTCATGGTAACAGTATTCCCTGATGGAATACTGTTACCATGAAGGATGGTAACAGTATTCCAGTGGCCTCTTTCAGCAGGATAATGCTCCCTGCTACACTGCACAGACTGTTTAGGATTCATTTGAGGAACAAGACAAAGAGTTCAAGGTGTTGCCTTGGTCTCCAAAATTCCCAGATCTCAATCTGACTGAGCATCTGTGGGATGTACTGGAAAAACAAGTCAGACCATGGAGGCCCCACCTCGCAACTTACAAGACTTAAAGGATCTAACGTCTTGGTGCCAGATACCAGAGGACACCTTCAGAGGTCTTGTGGAGTCCATGCCTCGATGGGTCAGAGCTGTTTTGATGGCATGAGGAGGACCTACACAATATTAGGCAGGTGGCTTTGGTGGTTTTAATGTTTTGGTTTATGACTATCTTTTATTAGGGAATGCAAATACAGGGAATACGAAAGTCTAGGAATCATATGTCCAAAGACAAGAGCAGCAACAGTCAGCCCGGAGACAGCGGGCATGGTGACTGCAGCATTAGTAAATATTTTTTCCCATTTTTCGAGCCGCTTATCCTGCTCTCAGGGTCGCGGGGATGCTGGAGCCTATCCCAGCAGTCACTGGGCGGCAGGCAGGGAGACACCCTGGACAGACCGCCAGACTATCGCACAGGACTGACATACACACACACCCACACACATTCATACCTCAGGACAATTTAGTATGGCCGATTCAGCTGACCTACTTGTCTGACAAAAACCATTTCACTCGTTTTTGGGATCATGTGATTTGTATCGGTCCCAAGCAAAGCCCCGCCCAGTGGAAAACTGACCCTGACATTTAGACAAAGAAGAAAGCAAGCAAATGTTGGCACCAAGGCTTTTCTGCAGTTTGCAAAAATTCTTTTGAAACGTTTTTGGAAAGGAACTATGCACTGAAACAACCCATGAGTAAAGGATCGCAGATCTTTACTCTGCGAGATGTTTACTGAGACCCTATATGACAAATCCATATCATACAGCAGGTAGTTCCAACCAAGTCATTTGATTGGACAAGAGGCATTCCATGAGTGCTGATATTCAGTACAACAGCACTGGGACTTTTAACTATATGTATCACTCCGCTGCACAGGTGTCCTATTTAATAACCGTTAATTAGGCTACATTAATGGTCATTATCAATATCAGATTGTAGCAAACTTGCACGGCAAAGATTGATATATTTCCACAAATAATAACATTTGAGTTAAATTACGAATAGTCATTCGATGAGCAGTCAGACCTACTGTCTGACTGCTCATCGGCATCACACCTGCCACCAAGCGACTGTCAGTGTCAACAGACTCTTATTTCATTGGTTGCACAATAAATGGAAATGTCCAGATTGATGTACATGATACAAAGTAGCTAGCCAGCGGTAACGTGTGTACACCTATACAAAGTAGCAAGCTGTGCAGGAAAATTTTTGTGTTCAGGTTGCCTGGCAACAGTCCAAGTTCAAGAGCACATTTGTGGAACTATTTGTTGGTGGAGCTAAATAAATTATTAAATAAATAAACAAATCATAATCTGTTGTCGCTTCTTACTGTTAACTAATAAATGGCGATTGTAGAACTGTTGTATAAAAGCAATATCACACTCGAGGTCGTGCGGTTATACTGAATACCAGGACTATCGGCACGGCTGTGATTATCGTCGGTGCTCAGCTTGCAGCCTCGCACCTACGACCGAATCACAGCTGTGCTGATATTCAGTATAACAGCACTCCCTCTCGTGTGATGTTGCTTAATTAGAATATTCATACTGTTTGAAAAGTATTTCTAGTGTTACCGTGTCCCACCAGCTCATAATGCACTGCATAAAGAAATAAAGTCAACACTGCTACGCTGCTCCACTTCCTCTCTTCTTCTTTTTTTTGGGGGGGGGGGATTGTTACCCCTTTTTCTCCACAGTTATACCTGTCCAATTACCCCACTCTTCTGAGCCATCCCGGTTGTTGCTCCACCCCTCTGCTGATCCAGGAAGGGCTGCAGACTACCACATGCCTCCTCCGATACATGTGGTCACCAGCTGCTTCTTTTCACATGACAGTGAGGAGTTTCACCCAGGGGACGTAGCACATGGGAGGATCACGCTATTCCCCCCAGTTCCCCCTCCCCCCCGAACAGGTGCCCTGACCAACCAGAGGAGGCGCTGGTGCAGCGTCCAGGACACATACCCACATCCGGCTTCCCACCCGCAGACACGGGCAATTGTGTCTGGGACACAATTGGCCGTGACCAAGAGACACCCAACTAAGCCGGCGGTAACACGGAGATTCGAACCAGCGATATCCACGTTGGTATGCAATGGAATCGACCGCTATGCTACCCAGATGCCCCAGTTGTTCCAACTTCTGACATTGCATGAAATAAGGTTGTTATAAGAGCTTATAAAAGCTTGTTATAACATTATTAATCCAGAGTTGTGCTTATATGACTAATCCATTATAATGTGTTATGCACCGTTACAACCCACCGTACCCCCTGACCTGACCAGTCCTCAAGACCGCCCTTTACTGCACCACAGCTCTGGTAACATGGTTATTGCTAAAATTGTTGTTTTAGCAATGTAATAAAGCCAAGAGATCGTTCTGAAGGTGAACAGAGTTGCCAGTGTTGTTCCATCAGCACCGCTCCCACCACCAGACACCAAGACAGTCCATCAGCACCGCTCCCACAACCAGACACCAAGACGGTCCATCAGCACCGCTCCCACCACCAGACACCAAGACGGTCCATCAGCACCGCTCCCACCACCAGACACCGAGACGGTCCATCAGCACCGCTCCCACCACCAGACACCAAGACGGTCCATCAGCACCGCTCCCACAACCAGACACCGAGACAGTCCATCAGCACCGCTCCCACCACCGGACACCAAGACGGTCCATCAGCACCACTCCCACCACCAGACACCAAGACGGTCCATCAGCACCGCTCCCACCACCGGACACCGAGACGGTCCATCAGCACCGCTCCCACCACCGGACACCGAGACGGTCCATCAGCACCACTCCCACAACCAGACACCGAGACGGTCCATCAGCACCGCTCCCACCACCAGACACCAAGACGGTCCATCAGCACCGCTCCCACCACCGGACACCAAGACGGTCCATCAGCACCACTCCCACCACCAGACACCAAGACGGTCCATCAGCACCGCTCCCACCACCGGACACCGAGACGGTCCATCAGCACCACTCCCACAACCAGACACCGAGACGGTCCATCAGCACCGCTCCCACCACCAGACACCAAGACGGTCCATCAGCACCGCTCCCACCACCGGACACCGAGACGGTCCATCAGCACCACTCCCACAACCAGACACCGAGACGGTCCATCAGCACCGCTCCCACCACCAGACACCAAGACGGTCCATCAGCACCGCTCCCACCACCAGACACCAAGATGGTCCATCAGCACCGCTCCCACCACCAGACACCAAGACGGTCCATCAGCACCACTCCCACAACCAGACACTGAGACGGTCCATCAGCACCGCTCCTACCACCACCAGACACCAAGATGGCACGGTGAAGCCTTGGTCTTAGCTACTGATCCTGTAGTTTCTGTTAGAGGTCTTTTACATGCTGGGTCTGCCATTTCTGCTTGTTAACATCTATTTAACTGTCCATGAAGGATATTTGTGGATTATCTACTACTACTACTACTTTCGGCTGCTCCCGTTAGGGGTCGCCACAGCGGATCATCCGTTTCCATATTTGTGGATTAACTATTTTCTTAAATATAGCCAGAAGGACAAAGAGGAACGGCTGTTAATTTAACTTTTAATGAGTGTCATATGCTCGTTATAAGCTCTTCCATTAGTGCGTACACAGTTACAGCAAAATATGATAAATGTTGCTGCAAGTTATCAGCCTTATATAGGAGTTGCCAATGGCTAATTCAATGAAGCGCAATCTCATTGCTGTATTTAATTGCTTATCGTACATACACCAGGATACTAAGATGCAACAAAACTTTATGAACTCTTCCCCCTCCCTTTTTCTCCCCAGTTCTATCTGACCAATTACCCCACTCTTCTGAGCCATCCTGGTCTCCGCTCCACCCCCTCTGCTGGTCCGGGGAGGGCTGCAGACTACCACATTCCTCCTCCCATACATGTGGAGTCGCCAGCCGCTTCTTTTCACCTGACAATGAGGAGTTTCACCAGGGGATGTAGCGCATGGGAGGATCACGCTATTCCCCCAGCTCCCCCTCCCCCCCGAACAGGCGCCCCGACGGACCAGAGGGGGCGCTAGTGCAGCGACCAGGACACATACCCACATCCGGCTTTCCACCCACAGACACGGCCAATTGTGTCTGTAGGGACACCCGGCCAAGCCGGAGGTAACACTTTATGAACTCTTAATAAGGAGAAACACACCATAATAACTAATCATAACACATTCTGACTAAGTATATTTGTACGCACTGACATACCTGATCAGAAACATTGTACCAGCTGTAGTTGAAGGGACTTGGTCTGTCATGTGGAGACAGCGCAACCACCACGAGGTTGTAACAAGCTCTGGATGTATACAGGAGGATAACCATGGCCCCTACAGCTGTAGCCTGGCATACTGATGAACCCTGGAGGGACAAAGAGAGGAGGTGTTGATTATGCTGTACTTTATTTCTTGTAACTAATGGAGTGGTTGTATTGGAATTCACCCAATGATCTTACTTTGTGACTAAAACGTATGTGATGTCATATATTGCTGATTAGTGATCAGTCCACTCCAATGTTATGTGGTTAGTAAGCTACTGTAACCGTACAATAATGGTAACTCTAAATTACAATGAAAGAAAAGGCATGAATGTACCATCTACCTCTTTCTCCACAGGAAATGGGTTTATATGGTACACCACTGCTTCTTCTTCTTCTTCTTTTTTAATTACTTTTTGGAAAGAGTTGTTTAACACAGTACCAGACTACTAAGCATATCGATTTTTCCAAGCTGGATTTGGTAAAACGTCAACAAGGCTAAACAAGTGTTTGCATTGGCCCAACAATGGTTAGCACCGTTGCCTCACAGCAAGAAGGTCCTGAGTTCAAACCCCAGGTCCTTTCTCCACGTGTCTGCATAGGTTTCCTCCGGGTGCTCTGGTTTCCTCCCGCCATCAAAAAGACATGCATGTTAGAGTTAATGCTCCTGCCTGTGCCCCTGAGCAAGGCAATGAAAAGAAGAATTGGAGTTGGTCCCCAGGTGCTGCAGCTGCCCATTGCTCCCACACAATAGGATGGTTACATGCAGAAGACAAATTATGGAATACATGTCCATGTCTATGCTGATGATACTCAGCTGTATGTGCCTATAAGGGCTGGTGACCATCTCACATGACTCGCTTACAGGCCTGCTTGGCTGGTGGATGTCACTAAACTTTCTGCTTTTAAATTCGGATAAAACTGAGATGCTGGTCATTGGCCCTGCTCAACATAGACACCAATTTGATCAAGTAACGACAACATTCGACAACTCTGTGGTTTCACAAATCTTGGTGTTAGTTTTAACCCAGCCTTTCGTTTGATCCTCTTTCAATGTTGTATTGTGTAAATTCTGTAAAAACAACATCCATTGCACGTTGTCCGTCTTGGGAGAGAGATCCTCCTCTGTTGCTCTCCCTGAGGTTTCTTCCTATTTTTTCCCCTGTTAAAGGGTTTTAGGGAGTTGTTCCTTATCCGATGTGAGGGACTAAGTACAGGATGTTGTATTGCTGTTGAGCCCCCTGAGGTAAATTTGTAATATGCAATATTGGGCTACACAAATAAAACTGACTTGAAAAATTCATTGTAACCTACAATGATGACAAAATAAAGTGGCTTTCATTTTCATTGGCCGGCTGGGCAAATCTCTAGGTCAAAGTTCACCAAATTTGAAGTTGGTGGGAAAGCACCGAGGCAAACCCCTCCACGATTGGAGAGAGCTGGGCGGTACATCGACTTTTTACGTTATATCGATATATTTTCAAAGAAGATATAGCATGAGACAATACTGTTTACATCGACATAGTTTGATGTTGGGCTGAAATACACAACCTGTTTCTTAACACTGGCACGACCATGGACGGTCAAAATGACCACCACGGTGTTTACACTCTATATTGTGTGAAGATAAACATCCAGTTGAGATATTAATGCATAACATATGTCAGTATGTCTGTTATGAAAATAACTGACACCAACATTAACATTGTAACAACTTCAATGCTATTTCTCAGGCAATTTAAAATGGCGGCTGTCCAACACCTGTAAATACTGCAGAGCCTCGGTGGTAGTCATGGTGCATCTGTAACGGCGTGTGTAACCAGACATGTTGGACATAATCACACATCAAGTAGAGACTATTTGTCTGCACTGGAGGGCGCTAGTGTGTTTCTAGGACAGAGCAATGAACTTCATGAAGGACATGACGCGACCAACAGATGTCATAAATATTGACATGACGCACACCATCACGCGCAAATTACGAGACGTCATGCTGATGGCTCATGGCGGTTTTAGGTAGAGCTTATCCTCACTTTTTTTTGGGGCAGTTGATCTAAAACTCATTTTAATGCAAATATATGCAGTTTTAGGAGCATTCAGGGAGCGGCAGGCCTGTATCTTTTCTTTTTTTTCACAAAGTTATTAAACTTTGAAAATCCAAAATGGTCATAATGACCGTCCTGGTCATTGTAGCATTAAGGTATTAGAAGGCCATGCTTCTCTTTGATGTGATTACTGGACTGTTGTCTGTACTTCACTGAAGACAGACAACTTCACAAAATTTACAAAAAATAGCTTTTGAACTTTTCTCTCAAAATGTTATCCTAATTCTCAAAATGTAATATCAACATTGATTTGGAAATGTTAACGGTATTTCTCAAAAAACATTGTGATTTCGTTTTTTAGGTGGCTCTAGCACTCCCTCGTACAGCTACTACTTCCCAGGACTCTGGCTTTGAACAGGGTGGCGGGTTCCCTGTTCGGGAGTTGCTGTTTCTTGGGAGATTCGTTACCTTGGATTCAAGGTATACGTTGGCAGAAGACATCTTGGCAATCTTGAAGATGCAGATGGCCAGAAAAATGGCACACAGCACAAACAGACTGTCGTTGATAAGGATCCTTGCTAACACTGCATGTCTGACACCACCCTCACTGTGGATGGAGAAACAGAAACAGACAGACAGACAGAATGATAAACAGACTGATAGCTAGAGACACTGGTGAGTGCTGGTTAAAGAAGAACGTTTTGAATTGTCAAACAGAATGTAAACAATACCGTGTAAAACAAGATAAGGAAGACAACAGGGAAAAGTGAAAATGGGAAAAATTATAATTTTAAGAATTGATTTTCCCGAAAGTTTTTATAGCACCATTTCAGAATGGCTTGTTTGCTTACCTTGCTGGTTCAGAGCTCTCCAGCGCCCCCTGCACTAGTAGTGCACATGTTAGATTTACCACCAAGAAGAATATACTTAGACATAGGAAGGCTAAACGCAGAGGAACCCTGGAGAGAAAGCGGGGGGGGGGGGGTGTAGAAACACAGAGAGGGAGGGGTAGCAACACAGAGAAGGAGGGGTAGCAACACAGAGAGGGAGGGGTAGCACCACAGAGAGAGGGTAGAGAAAGAGATAAAGGCAGGGTAAATTGGAGGTGATAACCGAGGAGAGCAAGCAGGAAGACATTGAGAGGGGTTGAGGGGTAGAGAAGAACAAAGAGATTAAAGAACATCTGACTGAAATGTTCTGCAAGGCTAATAATTAAATTCATCATCCTCTGTTGGTGCTGCAGAGCACAACTATGTTTGCAACAGTCCAGTAGTTGATTAAACATTCATGTGGGGAAGTTCATGAAGAAGAAAGCAAGGCAGATTGAATCATCACTTTATCAATCATTATCAAAATGGAGTAATACTAAAGAAATTGAAGTATATCCTTTTCGTTGCCCCTTTTGCTTGAAATATGTATTTTAATTGTTGTTTGTCTTTTTTTTAATGAGTGCACAAAAACCACAGTCTTGTGATTTCTTAAACACACCAGGAAATGAAAAAAAGTATTGTCATTCTTGGTACTTCTTTTATCTGCACTTTGTTTATAGGTAAAGCGAGTAGGATTTGTCAGTTGCGGCTTGGAAGTTTGGCCCCTCCTCCCCGGCTCAACACCGCAAGTGCACACTTCCTGGCGGCAGTTACCAGAACACACTGCACTGGTCGTTGCACTAGCGCCTCCTCTGGTCGGTCGGGGCGCTTGTTCAGGGAAAGGGGGACTGGGGGGAATAGCGTGATCCTCCCACATGCTACGTCCCCCTGGTGAAACTCCTCACTGTCAGGTGAAAAGAAAGCGGCTGGTGACTCCAAATGTATCGGAGGAGACATGTGGTAGTGTGCAGCCCTCCCCGGATCGGCAGAGGGGGTGGAGCAGCGACCAGGGACGGCTAGGAAGAGTGGGGTAATTGGCCAGGTACAATTGGGGGAAAAAGGGGGGGTTAGCAGAACACAGCCCAGTCTACAGGCCAACTCCGCATCGCTCTTCATCCCCATCTGTCGCCATCTTACAATGCTGTGACTGCAACGTTCCCTCTTCCTCTGTGAACAGTACACATGGCCTTGAAGCTCTACCTAGCTAATGGTTACACCCACATTTGCATATCGTTAGGCACTGTATTGTACTGTATCGTTTATAAGGGTGGGATACCTGCAGTCAGGTGAGACTGAAGAGGTCTCTTAGATGATTATGAAACGTACCTGTCAATAAACGTTGTGTCCAGATGAACTGAGGCCTACAGCGCAGCCAGATCCAACCTCAAAAAGGGCATCAGAACAGCCAAACATAAATATTCCCTACGAATAGAGGACCACTTTCACAATAACTCTGATCCTCGGCGAATGTGGCAAGGCATTCAGTCTATCACAGACTACAAAAGCTCTAATCGCAGTCCCACTGTCCATGATGCCTCCCTGCCAGACAAGCTAAATCATTTCTATGCCCGCTTCAACAAGGACAATACTGACCCGGCCACAAAAATCCCTAGCCACCCAGAAAACCAGGTGCTCACTCTATCAGTCGCAGAGGTCAGAGAATCACTGCGCAGAGTGAACACATGGAAGGCTGCCGGACCAGACGGCATACCGGGTTGGGTCTACCAGGAATGTGCCGACCAGCTGGCTGAGGTCTTCAGACCTGTATTTAACCTCTCACTGTCCCAATCTAAAGTCCCAGTATGCTTTAAGACCACCTCTATCATTCCTGTCTCCAAGAAACCAACATCCACATGTCTGAATGACTACCGACCCATAGCACTCACCCCCATTGCCATGAAGTGCTTTGAAAGACTGGTTCTGGCTCACATCAAAAACATTATCCCCCCCACATTCGACCCACATCAGTTCGCCTACCGTCCCAAAAGGTCTACTGAGGATGCCATTGCCACTGCCCTACACATTGCTCTGACCCACCTTGAACTTAACAACACATACATCCGGATGCTGTTTATAGATTACAGCTCTGCCTTCAACACTATCATCCCCACCAAACTAACCACCAAACTCCTCTCCCTTGGCCTCAACCCCTCCCTCTGTAACTGGATCCTGGACTTCCTGACCAACAGACCTCAGTCTGTTAGGTTAGGTGACCACTCCTCCTCCACCCTGACCCTCAGCACAGGTGCCCCTCAAGGCTGTGTTCTGAGCTCCCTCCTTTTCTCCCTCTTTACCCACGACTGCCTGCCAACTCACCCTTCAAATGTTATAGTTAAGTTTGCAGATGACACCACAGTCATTGGCCGTATCACCAACAATGACGAGATGGCCTACAGAGACGAGATTGAGCACCTCACATCATGGTGTACTACCAACAATCTTGTCCTTAATGTGCAGAAGACAAAGGAGCTGATTGTAGACTTCAGGAGGTCTAGAAGCTGCAGCCACTCCCCCATACACATCAATGGGGTGGAAGTGGAGCGTGTTTCCAGCTTTAAATTCCTTGGGAGTCCACTTCAGCGAGGACCTTTCCTGGACATTAAACACCCAGGCCCTTGTGAAAAAGGCCCAACAACGTCTGCATTTCCTGAGGAGGCTGAGGAGCGCCCGTCTACCCCCCAAAACTCTCACCAACTTCTACCACCGCACCATAGAGAGCATCCTGACCATCTGCATCTCAGTGTGGTACAGCAACTGCACCTCAGTAGACCAGAAAGCTCTGCAGCGGATCGTCAAGGCGGCCCAGCATATCACCGGTACCCAGCTCCCAGCCATAAAAGACATTTATCACAAACGCTGCCTTGGAAGGGGTCTGAGCATCAGCAGAGATCCCACCCACCTCAACCATGGACTGTTCTCCCCTCTGCCCTCTGGGAGGCGCTACAGGAGCCTCAGAGCCCACACTACCAGGCTCAAAAACAGCTTCTTTCCACAAGCTGTTGCCCACCTGAACCTGGACACCCACTGAATGTCTGTAGATATTTTTAAATATGTTGTATTCTTGCTCTTTTTAACTTATTTTTAGCTTTTGGTCTTCGTGTGTGTATATCTTATACTGTGTTTGCTGTGTTTGTCTGTGTCTGTCTTGTACTGTTTGGTGAAGCCACAGCCCTCATTTCATTTTTAACATGTGCCTGCACATTGTTTTTAATGACAATACATTGAACTGAATTGAATTGATTCAACCTTCTTTGATACTCTGAATACTGACGCATCTTTCAATACAGGAGTTTGCTGGTGTCTTACATTTTCAGCATGTCTGTACTGCATCTCTCTACAGTTCACACAGAAACGAGCATTTTGATGATCGTGTCTTTGTTTGGTAACCCATCAAACATGACCTGCGACCTGCTGAGGAAAGCCTCCTTTATATTCTCTCCATCGGAGAATGGCTTCCCGTGTTAAGCACTGCACTGCAGGACTTTACAGCCACCCTCTGTAGCTTGGTTTTGTACGTATAGCCACCCTCTGCAGCTTGGTTTTGTATATATAGCCGCCCTCTGTAGCTTGGTTTTGTACATATAGCCGCCCTCTGTAGCTTGGTTTTGTACGTATAGCCGCCCTCTGCAGCTTGGTTTTGTACATATAGCCGCCCTCTGCAGCTTGGTTTTGTACGTATAGCCGCCCTCTGTAGCTTGGTTTTGTATATATAGCTGCCCTCTTTAGCTTGGTTTTGTATATATAGCTGCCCTCTGTAGCTTGGTTTTGTTCATATAGCTGCCCTCTGTAGCTTGGTCTTGTATGTAAAGCCGCCCTCTTTAGCTTGGTTTTGTACATATACTAGCTGCCCTCTGTAGCTTGGTTATAGCTGCCCTCTGTAGCTTGGTTATAGCTGACCTCTGCAGCTTGGTTTTGTACATATAGCCACCCTCTGTAGCTTGGATTTGTACATATAGCCGCCCTCTGTAGCTTGGTTATAGCCGCCCTCTGTAGCTTGGTTTTATATGGATAGCCACCCTCTGAAGCTTGGTTATATCTGCCCTCTGTAGCTTGGTTTTGGCCACCCTCTGCAGCTTGGTTTTATACATATAGCCGCCCTCTGTAGCTTGGATTTGTACATATAGCCGCCCTCTGTAGCTTGGTTATAGCCGCCCTCTGTAGTTTGGTTTTGGCCGCCCTCTGCAGCTTGGTTTTGTATATATAGCCGCCCTCTGCAGCTTGGTTTTGTACATATAGCCACCCTCTGTAGCTTGGTTTTGTACATGTAGCCACCCTCTGCAGCTTGGTTTTGTACATATAGCAACCCTCTGTAGCTTGGTTTTGTATATATAGCCACCCTCTGCAGCTTGGTTTTGTACATATAGCCGCCCTCTGTAGCTTGGTTTTGTACATATAGCCGCCCTCTGCAGCTTGGTTTTGTATGTATAGCCGCCCTCTTTAGCTTGGTTTTGTACATATACTAGCTGCCCTCTGTAGCTTGGTTATAGCTGCCCTCTGTAGCTTGGTTATAGCTGACTTCTGCAGCTTGGTTTTGTACATATAAGCCGCCCTCTGTAGCTTGGTTTTATACGGATAGCCGCCCTCTGTAGCTTGGTTTTGGCCACCCTCTGTAGCTTGGATTTGTACATATAGCTGCCCTCTGTAGCTTGGTTATAGCCGCCCTCTGTAGTTTGGTTTTGGCTGCCCTCTGCAGCTTGGTTTTGTATATATAGCCGCCCTCTGCAGCTTGGTTTTGTACATATAGCCAACCTCTGTAGCTTGGTTTTGTATATAAAGCCACCCTCTGCAGCTTGGTTTTGTACATATAGCCGCCCACTGTAGCTTGGTTTTGTACATATAGCCACCCTCTGCTGCTTGGTTTTGTACATATAGCTGCTGTCTGTAGCTTGGTTTTGTATATATAGCCGCCCTCTGCAGCTTGGTTTTGTACATACAGCCGCCCTCTGCAGCTTGGTTTTGTACATATAGCCGCCCTCTGCAGCTTGGTTTTGTACATATAGCCAGCCTCTGCAGGTTGGTTTTGTACATATAGCCACCCTTTGTAGCTTAGTTTTGTACATATAGCCGCCCTCTGTAGCTTGGTTTTGTATGTATAGCCGCCCTCTTTAGCTCGGTTTTGTACATATAGCCACCCTCTGCAGCTTGGTTTTGGATGTATAGCCGCCCTCTGTAGCTTGGTTTTGTTCATATAGCTGCCCTCTGTAGCTTGGTTTTGTATGTATAGCCGCCCTCTTTAGCTCGGTTTTGTACATATAGCTACCCTCTGCAGCTTGGTTTTGTACATATAGCTACCCTCTGGAGCTTGGTTTTGTTCATATAGCTGCCCTCTGTAGCTTGGTTTTGTATGTATAGCCGCCCTCTTTAGCTTGGTTTTGTACATATACTAGCTGCCCTCTGTAGCTTGGTTATAGCTGCCCTGTGTAGCTTGGTTATAGCTGACCTCTGCAGCTTGGTTTTACGCATATAAGCCTCCCTCTGTAGCTTGGTTTTAAATGGATAGCCGCCCTCTGTAGCTTGGTTTTATACGGATAGCCGCCCTCTGTAGCTTGGTTTTATACGGGTAGCCGCCCTCTGTAGCTTGGTTTTGGCCACCCTCTGTAGCTTGGATTTGTACATATAGCTGCCCTCTGTAGCTTGGTTATAGCCGCCCTCTGTAGTTTGGTTTTGGCCACCCTCTGCAGCTTGGTTTTTTATATATAGCCGCCCTCTGCAGCTTGGTTTTGTACATATAGCCGCCCTCTGTAGCTTGGTTTTGTACATATAGCCGCCCTCTGCAGCTTGGTTTTGTACATATAGCTGCCGTCTGTAGCTTGGTTTTGTATATATAGCCGCCCTCTGCAGCTTGGTTTTGTACATATAGCCACCCTTTGTAGCTTGGTTTTGTACGTATAGCCGCCCTCTGTAGCTTGGTGTTGTACATATAGCCGCCATCTGCAGCTTGGTTTTGTATATATAGCCGCCCTCTGCAGCTTGGTTTTGTACATATAGCCGCCCTCTGCAGCTTGGTTTTGTACGTATAGCCGCCCTCTGCAGCTTGGTTTTGTACATATAGCCGCCCTCTGCAGCTTGGTTTTGTACATATAGCCACCCTCTGCAGCTTGGTTTTGTACATGTAGCCGCCCTCTGCAGCTTGGTTTTGTACATATAGCCACCCTCTGCAGCTTGGTTTTGTATGTATAGCCACCCTCTGTAGCTTGGTTTTGTTCATATAGCTGCCTTCTGTAGCTTGGTTTTGTACGTATAGCCGCCCTCTGCAGCTTGGTTTTGTACATATAGCCGCCCTCTGTAGCTTGGTTTTGTACATATAGCCGCCCTCTGCAGCTTGGTTTTGTACACATAGCTGCCGTCTGTAGCTTGGTTTTGTATATAAAGCCGCCCTCTGCAGCTTGGTTTTGTACATATAGCCACCCTTTGTAGCTTGGTTTTGTACGTATAGCCGCCCTCTGTAGCTTGGTGTTGTACATATAGCCGCCCTCTGCAGCTTGATTTTGTACATATAGCCGCCGTCTGTAGCTTGGTTTTGTATATATAGCCGCCCTCTGCAGCTTGGTTTTGTACATATAGCCGCCCTTTGTAGCTTGGTTTTGTACATACAGCCGCCCTCTGCAGCTTGGTTTTGTACATATAGCCGCCCTCTTTAGCTTGGTTTTGTACATATAGCCGCCCTCTGCAGCTTGGTTTTGTATGTATAGCTGCCCTCTGTAGCTTGGTTTTGTTCATATAGCTGCCTTCTGTAGCTTGGTTTTGTATGTATAGCCGCCCTCTTTAGCTTGGTTTTGTACATATAGCCGCCCTCTGTAGCTTGGTTACAGCTGCCCTCTGTAGCTTGGTTATAGCTGCCCTCTGTAGCTTGGTTATAGCTGCCCTCTGCAGGTTGGTTTTGTACATATAGCCACCCTCTGTAGCTTGGTTTTGGCAGCACATCGCGTTGTTAACACGCTGCTTTGCTTCCCGAACTGGGTCGCTGCCCTCTGGATGGATTCAGCTTCATCAGCCTGATCTTTGACGTTTTTCTGCCGCCTTGTTTCAAAATGATGTTTTATGCTTGAAGTTCGACACACAACATTTTAACAGCAGAGTGCACACAGCTCGCTCCTTTCACAAAACGAATCCAAATTCGTTTGTCCAAGATGGCAGAAAGAGGTCAATATTAGAGAACATTGCTTCTGCCATCGTCCGTTGTTGATATAATGCAAACAAGAAAGTTAGCTAGCTATGCTCTGTTTTCACTACCACTGTAATGCTGCGCTCATGGGCAGATCGGGGGTAGGGGGAGGGGAGGCATGATAGATAATGTCAATTGTGTGTGCTCTCTTGCTGTCAAAAACTATGGTGTATTTTGAGACTAATTTTTTTCAATATTATTTTAAATCAAATTGTTGTTTTAGTTCACAATTAGGCTAAATTTTACATTAAAATATTTTATCAAAAAAAGTTCATTAGAAAAATATTTAATTGAATTGCTCTGTGTGCCCATGTTAATGGCCTTTCATGCCACCGTGGGCATGTGTCATAGGTTGCCAACCCCGATCTAGATACAATGGTGGTCTCTTTACACGCTGAGAAAGTGTTCGACCAGATCGAATGGAAATACTTGTTCAGTCCTTTGAGGCGCCTCTCTCTATATTTACAGGCTGGCTGAAATGACTGAATACCGCTCCACAAACCATGGTTATGGCTGATGGTTTCACATCCCCCCAGTTCAATCTTGGGCGTGACACTCAGCGAGGTTGTCCACTTTCCAAACTTTTGTTTTCCATTGCCATGGAACCACCGGCCATCCACGGAGTCCAGGTCAGCAGGGGGATTCCCCCTAGTGGCTGAAATATGTCACTACAGTGACCCTGAAGTAGGTCAAGTCCAATAAAAATATTTTCTAATTATGTGCATGTGTGCGCACACTATACGTTTGATATGAGTGAGTATGCATATTTCATAGTTTTGAATTTAACACAAAATTAGTTCATGTGTACACTAAATGTTTTAAAAGGGTGCAAAATGAAAGCCCAACAGCATGAACAACTTGATATTTCACTTTTAGCATGGTTGCCAGTATGCTTCAGTTGTGTGTGCTCATGTGTAAAAGATAAATACCCTATGCAATCCTATGTGTGATATAGTACAGAGTGGTGAGGAACTGATTTGATGCGCTTCATTCTTTGGCTTCATGGCAAGCTTGGCACCATTGTCTTCTATTACTGCAGGCACGGCACTAGCATTTCAGTTTTGGATGGGCCAAAGTAATTTGGCTAGGCCTTTTAATTAGAGACGTTAAAACTGTCAACCTTCCTTTGGTGGTTTCCAACTGGCAGTCTCACTAAAACAGAAATGACTGATATCGAGTGACACTTTATGACACTTTAAATCTTTTTCTAAAACATTTTCAATGTTGCGATAGCTTATTGTTTACCCATGGCCATCTGTATCTCTCTTAGGGAGAGAGCGAGCGACTGCTGGGTCAGTTACACTGACTTTTAACAAGACAGAGCGGCACACCGTGCTGTCGATTCATAAGCTTGTCTCAACAGAAACGGTCTTTAAGGGCGATATAGAGACAACCCAGTCAGGCAGGAATTCTAAATAGATTTTTCATCAAGTTTTTTTGGCCATCATCTGCTGCTCAGCAACCGCCATACCATGACATGCGTATCCGTCTTTTACTTCTTCTTCTTTTTTTTTTTTTAGAAAGGGAAAAATTTCTTTTCTTTATTTATTATTACATGTATTATTGTCTTTATTGTGTATTTATAATAACAATAACAACAACAACAATAATAATAATAACCTGTTCTACACTGACGACCTCAAGATGTTTACCAAGGACGACAATCAGCAGAAGGGTCTACTCACCATCGTCAAGACCTTCAGTGACGACATCAAGATGGAATTCTAAATTGACAAGTGTGCCAAAGCCACTTTCAAGAAAGGAAGACTTACCAAGACTGCAGAACTGCAGACTTAGATGTCCGCGGTGGTGTAGCGGTCTAAGCATTGGCTTTGTGTCGATGCAGTTGCCCACTAGGGACCGGGGTTCGCGCCCTGGTCTCGTCAGATCCGACTATGGCCGGACTCGATGAAGCAGCAATCATTGACAATGCTGTCTTTGGGAGGGGGGCGGAGTCGGCTTGTGTTCGTCACATGAATGCGTCTCTGTGTGTGTCGGAAAAAACAGTGGTTCGGCCTGGAGTCGCCTTGTCACGAAAGTGGGGAGGCGTCTCCTTCGAGACTGCCGGCCGGAGAAATGCAGTTGGCGAACGCATGCAGTACGAGGGTGGGTGTTTGGATTAAAATAGAGATCGATTGGCTACTAAATTGTGAGAAAAAAGGGAAAAATCAGAAATAAATAATAAAAAAAAAAGAACTGCAGACTTAGACCTTGAAACTGACACCGTAATCAAAGAGCTAGACCAAGATAGCACATACAAGTACCTAGGAGTGAACGAAGGAGACGGCATACAACACTCAACCATGAAGGAGAAGATCCAGAAAGAGTACCACAGGAGAGTGCGTATGATACTGAAGAGCGAACTCAATGCGGCTAAAAGAATTGAAGCTATCAACACCCTAGCGATACCTGTAGTGACATACAGCTTCAACACATCAATTGGAAACTGAACGACATCAAGAGACTAGACACCAAGACAAGAAAGATGCTGACCATGGAGAAGATGCACCACCCGAAAGCAGACATCGACAGGCTGTACCTACCAAGAGCTTCAGGAGGACGAGGCCTAGTCCAACTTGAACTGACCTTCAAGACTACCACTATCGGGCTGGATACATACCTGACAAAAACAGATGACCCATTCCTCCGAATAGTAAAACATCAGATCTACTCCATCAATAAAGAAGCTGCACAATTCAAGAACGAACTTGTTGTCCCAGAAACCCCACCAACAGAAAATGAGGCAACTACCATCTACGCCAAATGAGTGAAGCAGAAGGCAAAACACCATGGCCAGCAGCAACCTCAAAAAACCTGGGAGGACATAGCAATGCATGGGAACTATCCAAAAAGAATGAAAGACACAGACATGGACCAACTAAAGACACACCAGTGGCTGAGGAGCACCAGGCTGAAAGAAGAGACAGAGGGCCTGATAATCGCTACACAAGACCAGAGCCTGGCAACTACATCCTATCACCATCACATCATCAAAGATGGAACAGACCCAAAATGCAGAATCTGTGGAATGTACGAAGAAACCATCAACCACATTGTGTCAGGCTGCCCGGAACTGGCAACGACCGAGCACATGTACAGGCACAACAAGGCAGCAGCATACCTGCACTGGAAGATCTGCAGGAGTTACAAGATCCAGACAATTGAGAAGTGGTACGAACATCAGCCAAACACAGTCACTGAAAACAATGATGTCACCATCCTCTGGGACACTCCCATCCACACTGACAGAGAGATAAAAGCCAACAAGCCCGACATCGTTATCAAGGACAGGAAGCAAAAGAGGTGCATGCTTATCGACATGGCAATACCATCTGAAAAAACACCTCAGTGAAAATCACAGAGAAGCTGACCAAGTACAAAGACCTGGAGACTGAAGTCAACAGGATGTGGGGAATGAAGACCGAAACAACACCAGTTGTCATCAGAGTTCTAGGACTCATGAAGAAGGGAATGGAAAAGTTCACCAACCGTATCCCAGGAAACATCAACAACTGTGCAGTCCACAAGATCGCCCTTCACGGAACAGCCCACATATTACGACGAGTACTGTCAATCAAGTGACATCTGCCCTATAGTGCCTCAGGTCCATAGTTTGGACCCGACTCTACAGGATGTAAAACAGGAAACGTGAAAGAAATAATAATAATAATAATAATAATAATAATAATATTAATAATAAACATTTATTTAAAGGCGCCTTTCATGACACTCACATCAAACACCATAAAACAAAGCAGTAAAAAACTGCAATCAACAATAACTACTACGACTACTACTACTACTACTTTCGGCTGCTCCCGTTAGGGGTCGCCAAAGCGGATCATGCATGTTCCTCTGTACCACCAGCAGCCTGCATGTCCTCCCTCACCACATCCATACATGTCCCCTTTGGTCTTCCTCTTTTCCTTTTCCCTGGCAGCTCCATATTCAGCATCTCTCCTCCACACGTCCAAACCATCTCAATCTTGTCTCTCTCTTTGTTGTCTGTAGCAACCAATAATGTAATACCTGCCAATAACATAATACCTTCCAATAATATAATAATTTTGGCCATTTCAAATGTAATAAAACAATTAATGTAATAACATTTTGCCAATAATGTAATAAGTTATTATGGTATTGGCTGGTTATTACATAAAAAATCTTTGAAAATGTAATAACTGCAGCTGATAATGTAATAATACATAAATAGGACTGCATTTCTTGGAAATTAAAAGATTTTTTTGCAGTTTTTGTGCAGTTTGCTCACCAAAAATAGGTATAGTGGATGGCATAGTCGTCATATTCATTCATCAAGGATACGTACTATGCAGCACTCTCTCTCCTTAATTATGGTTGTAAGAGCCAATTTGAGAATTATTTGTTTTACAACATCTTTATTTATAACATTGTTTATTTGCTTAGATATGTAAATTCATAATTTCATGTCAGTGTCTCTGTTGGATGTTGCATTGTCAAATGAATTTACCACATTATTTTCTTGGAAAACATTTAATTAAAACTTTTTTCAAACATTTCTCAAGGAAATTGTTAAAACGATTCAGTCCTCACTTAAAACTGTATTTAAATAACTGGACTGGCACTATAATGGCACTCAACTCCAATATACAGCATAGAACATGAACACTCATTTACAAATGTCAAAAACAAACAAAACTGAAGAGAGTTAAACTAAGGGGAAAACATCAACATAAAATTGGCATTACTTCTTCCAGTAAATGTCCTTAACTTTGTACTGCCCAAAAGCTACATTACTGAGAAGAATCCAGGCTTTCATCCATCGGCTGTCCTTGCCAAATAACTGTTTTATGCGTAAGCTTAGACCACTGTTGCGTCCAGCAGCCTTGTAGAGCTGCATAATACTAATGGAAGAGTCATCTTCTTGTCCAGTTCTAGGCTCTCTGCAAGTGCTTCTCTTATATATAGGTTGGGATGGAATGGTGCACACAGTTCACGGAATAAGAGTGAGATTGGATGTCCCAAGCACTGACATATCTTGCTTGAGCGAAAATTCAATAATTCTTGATAAGATCTCTGAAGGTAGATATTGAACTCCAGGCTCATTGCCAGCATCCTCAACCATGTCAAGTAAAGGGTTAGCTATAGACTGAACATCAGCATTAGGTAGAAACCCAGGTTCAGGCTGAGACAGAAAGCCAGGTTCATCATCAGGCGGGGCAGGTTTGACAACAGGCATAGCAGCAGGTTCGGCATCAGACAGAGCACCAAGTTCAGTGTCAGACAGAGGGGCAGGTTGGGACACTCTATGCATCTCTGCCTCCTGAATGGCCTGAATGTAAGCGGGAATAGGTCCATCTAAACTTACATAATGTTCCCCCTGTGCCTCAGTGAAATGTCCAAGAACCAAAAGAGGCAGGCTTTCACAGTAATCACCAGATGGTGATATTACAGAGGTGGCATCCAAACCAAGAGTCGACACAATAAGGAACTGAACATTAAAGATCTGGGATGCTCTCTGAAGAGTTAGGTGGTCCTATTGTAGAGGGTGTCGTCCCGTAGCAAACGTTGCCTCACAGTTTCCAAAGCCTTCATAGTTGGGATGCAGGTGAATAACGAGGTCACGTCGTAGGATACCATGGTTTCATTCGGTCCCAGTTTTACACCTTGGACCTTGTCCACGAAGTCAATGGAGTTTTGGATATGGTGAGGTGTTTCACCCACTAAAAGGGTCAAGATGTTGGCTATATGTGAGGCAACGTTTGCTACGGGACGACACCCTCCACAATAGGAGGGTGTAGGAGAAACCAAACAACCACTACACAAACGGATGGCCCAACACAGAAGGCCAAACTCCTCAGGACAAGACTCAGCAGTCTATCTACACCTAAAGGAGAAGACACACTCCTTCGAGGACAGCAACGTACACATTTTGGACAGAGAAGATAGATGGTTTGAAAGAGGGGTGAAGGAAGCCATCTATGTGAAACTGGAAAAACCATCCCTCAACAGAGGAGGAGGTCTGCGACACCACCTATCTCCCACTTACAATGCCGTCCTTTCATCTCTACCCAGGAGACTCAAGAAGCCTAGCTTCCAAGAACAACAGTCAGTCACTAACGGCTCCAACGACTCTCATGACTACTGAATAATGAAGTCGAAACTAACACCCCCAACGACCGTCGCTGCTAAACAAATGCAAATCAATAGCTCCGATGGCGACGGGCACGGCTGGACATCAGAGCACAGGAAAGCCATGCATATCAATAGCTCTGGTAACAACGGGCGCGGCCAAACATCGGTACACAAAAGAGCCACTCATATACTATATGGCTCTGTTAGAGCCATAGGACATCTATACCTCTGACAACGACTCCAAGAGGATAAATTCTGAGTCTCATCACCAGCCAGTCACACTAGCTTGGGTTAGTCAGAAAGGCACGAACTGAGGAAGCCTCTTGGATGAGAGGCGAAACGTCTTCATGGATATATACCAAGTCCAGTTGCACCTGATTCAACTCCTTTGGATAACCATGACCTGGATGAATGAGAACATTCACAGACATGTCACCGTATGTGCCATGTTGTACCATCCTCTGTAAATATTCCCCCTATGTCTCCTCAATATACTCCGAAAGGGATGTCCCATCCACTCCATATGGATTAAATGTTAGGTTGGCCACTATTCTTTACGCAATGTTTCTGCAGAACGGAAAATTCCAATGGTGGCCAACTGATCAGAAATAACAGCAAATTGGCAGTTGCCATCACGGAATCGGGTCAAAGCGAATGTTCAGGTTTGATGATTCAAACCCCTCCAATCTGTCTTGATGTGAGTAGGGCATTCACAGGTCCATTTGTTGAACTGATTTGGGCTGAGACTTTGAGCGCTGCCTTTCTTCTAGTCTTGTCACACTGGTCACATCAGAAACTGAGAACCACTTTTGTGTTGGAGTGGGACTATTTGGCATTTGAAACTCAACCTTGTATTTGTGCAACTTAACTACATAAAAACACCTGATATCACAAATTGTTTCTGTGAGACTCTGTGATGGCCACTCTTGGCCCTCACCAACACATTATCATGTAGCCTATACATAGAGACTTTAAAATTCCAAGATTAAGTCTGTCGGCGTATGCAGCATTGTGTTGCTTTTTGTGCCCTTTTCCTGATCCTATTTCATTCATCCTCAAACAAAAGCCTCTGCTTTTGGGTGGGCAGTGTTTTGTTGCCTGGTGGACAGTGTTCTTCAAGATCTTCTCGGGTAGAAGTTAAGCGATTAGATAACGCATGACTTTGTCTTCCATAATAAATCCGAAAAGGAGACATCCAACTCAAAACTTCCTTTGGGTCTTCATTCATTATCTTTGCATAAATTGGCAGAAGCTTAATCCAGTTCACTCCTCCTTCTTGATATCGAAATAAGTCATACATTATTTTTTTCCTTATGACACAGTGGCTTCTCTCCACTTTACCCTGGCTCTGGGGATGGTATGGAGAGCTCTGAATTATTTTTACTTGTAAGGACTCCATAGGTTTTTTCACAACACCTTTGAACGCCTTCCCTTGGTCATGCTGTATGACTTTTGGTGGACCATGCTCATTGTAACTGTCTTCAAGGTGTCTAGCAATCTCCGCACTGTGTTTACCTTTCAGTGGTCTTGCCATACATATCTACTAAACACATCTATTACAGTCAGGATGTACCTATATGTGACTTGGCCATACTTGACCCTCCATTTACCCATGTCAACAAGGTCTACCTGGTGTCGATCTTGAACTGCTTTGGCCGTGATAGATTTTGGTATGGGTTTGTTCCGGAATGTTGCCTTGTGCAGCTGGTAACATCTTGATCTGTCCAAGGTGTCTATCACACTTGCTCAGCTGATCCCCAAGTACTGTTCCCTAAGGTATATGTTTAATTTTCTTACACCAGAGCCTTTTGTTTCATTAAGAGCCTTATTTACAATTGCAGAGAAAGTTGACTTCCTGAGTACCAATTTTCCATCGAATGCAATTGACTGACCATCCTCACTGAGGGCGTAATGCTGCCTATTCTGCCACAGTTGAATAAGTGCAGAGCGCTGGGTCCTGGATCTCTCTGCTACAGGAACATTAAATTCCCCCTTCAGTGCCTTGAGTATGAGATCGTAGGTCTCATCAGACATTTGTCTATGTCCATGTCCTCTGCATTCCAAAATGATGCAGGAGAGGATAAAGATTGTTTGTTAAATACCTGCAATGGTATTAAAGACAAAGTTATTCCCTTTTTCAACTCTAAACTGAGAGGATAATATGACCTGCAAACTTACAAAAGAGAGTTTTAAATAAAGTATACAATACACAGGCCCAATGAACTTTTAAAGTTGATATTTCATAGTAACGCATGCTGATGAACTCAGTAGGTTAGTACACATTGTTCACTAAGCTTTTATTTTGTCAATAGGGACCACGTTTCATTTTTATATCAGGTTTAGCTAACACCATTTAATTCCTTATCATACACTGCCACCTCGAATAATACTGAAAAAAATCATAACCTACATTGATATAAACCTCAGCTCATTCAGCTGTCTTATTATAGCAGCTATTTATATAATAATATAATTATATACAATATAGTTATATATATATATAATTAATAATTATAATTAATAATTATAATTAATAATACATATAATATAATTATATATTATTATATATCAGTCTTATATAACAGATATTTCCGTGCAACAATGCACAACAACTTGTATTTATACAAAAGAATGAAACTGCAGCAATATCTAATGAGATATAAATCTGCACCTATACAACTGTGTATGTATCATGCTAGCAATTTTCTTACGGTTAGACTAGCTATTTGTCTGTTAACTTTAAAGTTTCTCAAGTATATAAGAATGTATGAACAAGGATTCCACAAAATTAAGGGTGTTAACTGTAGTAAATCAGAGAAGTATTTACCTTTCAACATGCTTGCAGTATGGAGGTCTGCAGACAACTAAGCAAAGTCTAATCAGTCTAGTCAGTCACATGACTTCGTTAGCTTGACATGAATTAGCTACTCTATTGCAATCTAGTGGTCAAATGCGGGTGCTGCCAAAGAAAATATTTCCCTGTGTGCGTTCTCCCCGTGTCTGCGTGGGTTTCCTCCGGGGGCTCCGGTTTCCTCCCACAGCCCAAAGACATGTAGGTCAGGTGAATTGGCCGGACTAAATTGTCCCTAGGTATGAATGTTTGTGTGTGTGTGTGTGTGTGTGTGTGTGTGTGTGTGTGTGTGTGTGTGTGTGTGTGTCACTTTCTATCCAGAAAATAGAAATAAAAAAAATGATAAATATATTATATATTATTACTTTATCGGCTGCAGTCATTTTTTTAATGCTAGGCCAATAACGTAATAATGTTATTACGTTATTGGCTCAAAAATGTCATTGCATTATTGGTTAATTATTACGTTATTGGTTGCTACATCGTATCTACATCGTATATCTTCAACTCTGCCACCTCCAGCTCCTCCTCTTGTCTTTTCATCAGTGCCACTGTCTCCAAACCATACAACATAGCTGGTCTCACTACCATCTTGTAAACCTTCCCTTTAACTCTTGCTGGTACCCTTCTGTCACAAATCACTCCTGACACTCTTCTCCACCCACTCCACCCTTCCTGCACTCTTTTCTTCACCTCTCTTCTACACTTCTCGTTACTTTGGACAGTTGACCCCAAGTATTTAAACTCATACACCTTCGTCACCTCTACTCCTTGCACCCTCACCATTCCACTTTCCTCCCTCTCATTCACACATAGGTATTCCGTCTTGCTCCTACTGACTTTCATTCCTCTTCTCTCCAGTGCATACCTCCACCTCTCCAGGCTCTCCTCACCCTGCACCCTACTCTCACTACAGATCACAATGTCATCAGCGAACATCATCATCCATGGAGACTCCTGCCTGATCTTGGCCGTCAACCTGTCCATCACCACTGCAAACAAGAAAGGGCTCAGAGCCAATCCTTGATGTAATCCCACCTCCACCTTGAACCCACCACACACCTTACCACTGTCACACTTCCCTCATACATATCCTGCACCACTCCTACATACTTCTCTGCAACTCCCGACTTCCTCATACAATACCACACCTCCTCTCTTGGTACTCTGTCATATGCTTTCTCTAAATCCACAGGCACAATGTAACTCCTTCTGACATTCTCTATACTTCCCCGTCAACATTCTCAAAGCAAACATCACATCTGTGGTGCTCTTTCATGGCATGAAACCATACTGCTGCTCGCTGATCATCACCTCTCCTCTTAACCTAGCTTCGATTACTCTTTCCCAAATCTTCATGCTGTGCTGATCAACTTTATACCTCTGTAGTTGCTACAGTTCTGCACATCGCCCTTGTTCTTGAAAATCGGTACCAGTATGCTTCTTCTCCACTCCTCAGGCATCCCCTCACTTTCCAGGACTGTTTTACACAATCTTGTTAAAAACTCCACTTCCAACTCTTCCATATTAAATGGCTAAACCAAGAGACTGCCGCAGACCACTTTTGATTTGGACCAATTGTCGCATTTCTTGTGTAATAACTAACATCATCACAGCACTTACCTTTTGGTTGCTTAGTAACGGCAGGTGCGAACCCAGCCACTGAGGATGCACAAGCCAGTGCATCCTTAGCGCTGGTCCCAAGCCCGGACAAATGGGGAGGGTTGCGTCAGGAAGGGCATCCGGCGTAAAATCTTTGCCAAATCAAATATGCGGATTATAAATAAGACTTACATACCGGATCGGTCAAGGCCCAGGTTACCAACGACTGCCACCGGTACTGTTAACCAGCATGGTGCCGGTGGAAACTATGCTACTGTTCGGCGAAGGAGAAGGGGGGGGGGAAGGCATGTCCAGAGGCAGCTAGAGAGGAGGAAGGGTAGGCATGTGGAGGTGAGAGCTGGAACTTTGAATGTTGGTACTATGACTGGTAAAGGGAGAGAGCTGGCTGACATGATGGAAAGAAGAAAGGTAGGCATACTGTGTGTGCAAGAGACCAGGTGGAAGGGGAGTAAGGCCAGGAGTATCGGAGGTGGCTTCAAACTCTTCTACCATGGTGTGAATGGGAGGAGTAAAGGGGTAGGGGTCATTCTGACGGAAGAGTATGTCAAGAGCATGCTGGAGGTGAAGAGAGTGTCAGACAGAGTGATGAGTATGAAGCTGGAAATTGAAGGTGTATTGCTGAATGTTATCAGCGCATATGCCCCGCAAGTTGGGTGTGAGATGGATGAAAAAGAAGAATTCTGGAGTGAGTTGGACGACATGGCGGAGAGGGTACCCAAGGAGGAGAGAGTGGTGATTGGAGCGGACTTCAATGGACATGTTGGTGAAGGGAACAGAGGTGATGAGGAGGTGATGGGAAGGTATGGAGTCAAGGAGAGAAATGTGGAAGGACAGATGGTGGTGGATTTTGCAAAAAGGATGGAAATGGCTGTGGTGAATACATATTTCAAGAAGAGGGAGGAACACAGGGTGACGTACAAGAGTGGAGGAAAGTGCACACAGGTGGACTATATCTTATGTAGAAGGCGCCATCTAAAAGGGATTGGAGACTGCAAGGTGGTGACAGGGGAGAACGTAGCTAGGCAGCATCGGATGGTGGTCTGTAGGATGACTTTGGAGACCAAGAGGAGGAAGCGAGTGAAGACACAGCCGAAGATCAAATGGTGGAAGTTGAAGGAGGAAGACTGTTGTGTGGAGTTCAGGCAGGAGTCAGACAGGCACTGGGTGGTAGTGAAGAGTTGCCAGATGGCTGGACAACCACTGCAAAAATAGTGAGGGAGACAGCTAGGAAGGTACTTGGTGTGTCATCAGGACAGAGGAAGGAAGACAAGGAGACTTGGTGGTGGAATGAGGAAGTACAGCAAATTATACAGAGGAAAAGGTTGGCAAAGAAGAAGTGGGATAGTCAGAGAGATGAAGAAAGTAGACAGGAGTACAAGGAGACGCAGCGTAAAGCGAAGAGAGAGGTGGCAAAGGAAAAGGAAAATGCGTATGGTGAGTTGTATGACAGGTTAGACACTAAGGAAAGAGAAAAGGACTTGTACCGATTGGCTAGACAGAGGGACCGAGCTGCAAAGGATGTGCAGCAAGTTAGGGCGATCAAGGATAGAGATGGAAATGTGCTGACAAGCGAGGAGAGTGTGCTGAGAACGTGGAAGGAGTACTATGAGGGGCTGATGAATGAAGAAAATGAGAGAGAGAGAAGGTTGGATGATGTAGGGATAGTGAATCAGGAAGTTCAGTGGATTAACAAGGAGGAAGTGAGGGCAGCTATGAAGAGGATGAAGAGTGGAAAGGCAGTTGGTCCTGATGACATACCTGTGGAGGCATGGAGATGTTTAGGAGAGATGGCAGTGGGGTTTTTAACTAGATTGTTTAACACAATCCTGGAAAGTGAGAGGATGTCTGAGTAGTGGAGAAGAAGCATACTGGTACCGATTTTCAAGAACAAGGGCGATGTGCAGAACTGTAACAACTACAGAGGTATAAAGTTGATCAGCCACAGCATGAAGATTTGGGAAAGAGTAATAGAAGCTAGGTTAAGAGGAGAGGTGATGATCAGCGAGCAGCAGTATGGTTTCATGCCACGAAAGAGCACCACAGATGCGATGTTTGCTTTGAGAATGTTGATGGAGAAGTATAGAGGAGGCCAGAAAGAGTTGCATTGTGTCTTTGTAGATTTAGAGAAAGCTTATGACAGAGTGCCGAGAGAGGAGGTGTGGTATTGTATGAGGAAGTCAGGAGTTGCAGAGAAGTATGTAGGAGTGGTGCAGGATATGTATGAGGGAAGTGTGACAATGGTGAGGTGTGTGGTTGGAATGACAGATGGGTTCAAGGTGGAGGTGGATTACATCAAGGATCGGCTCTGAGACCTTTCTTGTTTGCAATGGTGATGGACAGGTTGACGGACAAGATCAGGCAGGAGTCTCCATGGATGATGATGTTCGCGGATGACATTGTGATCTGTAGTGAGAGTAGGGTGCAGGTTGAGGAGAGCCTGGAGAGGTGGAGGTATGCACTGGAGAGAAGAGGAATGAAAGTCAGTAGGAGCAAGACGGAATACCTATGTGTGAATGAGAGAGAGGAAAGTGGAATGGTCAGGATGCAAGGAGTGGAGGTGACAGAGGCATTTGAGTTTAAATACTTGGGGTCAACTGTCCAAAGTAACGGGGAGTGCAGTAGAGAGGTGAAAAAGAGAGTGCAGGCAGGGTGGAGTGGGTGGAGAAGGGTGTCAGGAGTGATGTGTGACAGAAGGGTACCAGCAAGAGTTAAAGGGAAGGTTTACAAGATGGTAGTGAGACCAGCTATGTTGTATGGTTTGGAGACAGTGGCACTGACGAAAAGACAGGAGGTGGAGCTGGAGGTGGCAGAGTTGAAGATGCTAAGATTTTCACTGGGAGTGATGAAGAAGGACAGGATTAGGAACGATTATATTAGAGGGACCGCTCAGGTTGGACGGTTTGGAGACAAAGCAAGAGAGGCAAGGTTGAGATGGCTTGGACATGTGTGGAGGAGAGATGCTGAGTATATTGGGAGAAGGATGCTGAATATGGAGCTGCCAGGGAAGAGGAGAAGAGGAAGGCCAAAGAGGAGGTTTATGGATGTGGTGAGGGAAGACATGCAGGTGGCTGGTGTGACAGAGGAAGACGCAGAAGACAGGAAGAAATGGAAACAGATGATCCGCTGTGGCGACCCCTAACGGGAGCAGCCGAAAATAGTAGTAGTAGCAGTAACGGTAGGTGCGACAGTAGCGCAACCTTTCAAGCACCTTGGATAAAAGAATGAAATCGGCACGGTTGGTGTTTTCCACGTGTTTTTAGATGCAACATCTGAACTGCCCCTTAGATAAACCGTGGTCCTGCTCGCCAGCTCTGACAAGTTATCTACCTCGTAAGCACTCAGATGCGAAGTTAGGAAGAAACGAGTCAAATGAACACAACAGAAAGTGTCTGGCAAAAGAGAAAGAAAAATAAACTTACCAGTTGAGCAACATAAATGGATGGCACAGCATTGGGCTTCATTATAAGTTTTGTGGTAAACCCCATCCATTTTTGAGATAAATTCTGAAAAAAAGTGTTCTTGAAAATGGCTACTGCAAATCCACATTTTCTCTGGAAGTTTGGCTGGGATACTACGATTTTTCCAAATAAACTGCACCCATTTCTCTTGGACTTTCAGATCCTTTGTCTGTTGAGATTGGTAGCCAGGTATCATCCACCATATGCTCCCCTACTGAGCTTAATCCTCTACAGTGTATCTTGGGCCTACAAGCTGCCTCACCTGAATTAAACAGAAATAAAAGAATCCTTGGTATTTAGGGATACTGTGCACAGCTGAAGGAAAGTAATTACATGCACATCACGTAGGTGCAAGGCTACCAGAACATCATCAATATAAAAGGGGGGGGGGTACAGTAATCAAGCTTCCAGCATTGGCTGGATGATGTCAAGCCATCTGTTTCAAGTTGGCTTTATAATGTTCTACAGCTTCTCCAAGTGGAAGGGCTCACACATGTTCTCCAAGGAGACATGAATGGGTTTTCTCTGTCTGAGGCCCTGTTATAGAATTTATTGGAGAGGCTTATGCTGAAATCATATTACAAGGTTTCACAACTGTGGGAGCCAACTGATCCCAAAAGGGTAAAGTCCACATGTTCATTAACATTTTGTTATCTCCGCCAGGTGGTAGCCTGGAGGGGACATGTGTGTGGTTGCATGCATGCATGTGTGTCTGTCCGCAGATAATCTCACATACTACTGGACCTATCAGCCTCATTCTTTTTGTGCACAGTAATAACCATATGATCAAGAACCTCTCATGGTTGCAGTGATTCACAAGGTTTGTTCTCGTGATTGCTGCTCCCTTTCCTTCACTCTCTAGCCTGCTTGACCAGCGTTGCTCTCTGTTGCTGCCCGCTCCGAGTCAACCATGAGAGTGCATGCAACTCACATCTATGGCTGAGTCAGATCGTGACAGTGTCAGAGCCAAACTTTATGCATTCGGGTATGAGTCTTGAAAGTAAACAAGAAGTCGATCATATTTCACAAGTCAGCAAATCATTCACTGCTGATTTCAGCACTGGAGGAACACTGATGAACCACAAATAATTCACCTTGTTCAACTAGCCTCCACGTGGAAGTGCCAGTCTCCAATGTTAAAATTCCACTATAAAAATACAATTTCAAGACTAGGATTAATCACAGTCACAGCTGGAAATCATCTAAGTAGCTACAATAAAACATTTTCCATGGCTGAGCTATGTTTTCTTACCATTGCTTTATGAAGAAGGTCAATCAGCAGAGCAGCCATTCACCTTCATTCATTTATATCACCAAAACCACCACGGCTGATCACGTTTGAAGTCTTTTAAAAAGGGCTTTGAAATTATGACAGCCTGATCTCTGTCATTTCATGTCAGACTTGGTTGCTTTCGTTCGAGGATCCATCTAGGAGGCTGCACATCCACAGACTGACGGGCAAAACGTTTGTATTAGGTAGCTTTGTTAGCTTGAGCGCTGCATATTACCAACTTTAATTCCATATTTCCCATTCAATCAACTTGGGTGCTGTGCAAAAGTTTTGTAATGGCAGGAAAAAACGCCACGTGATCTCTACTTTGACTCATCTACTTTGATGACTCTACAGTCATTAAAAGAACACACAGTTAACAAGGAGGGACGTCATCAAAGGACTCGATGGACTACCAGCAAGCAAGCATGTGTGTGTTTGTTGCATCAATTCATTGTAAAGTGCTTTGAGTGGCTGCAGCAGCTAGAAAAGTGCTCTACAACATGCAGTCTATGTACCACTGCGTTGCATGGCTACATGCTACTGAATTAAACAAAGGCATGACATAACATCGCATGGAGAGGGGGTTGCTGCCATGTATTCAAAATGCTTTAAATGCAGAAATTATTTTAAAAATCCAACCCTGCCCTGCTTTTCAACTACAAACTGCTATCTGCTATTGTCATTTTTGCTGTGAATGCAGAATATGACGGCTGTGGCTGTGACACTTTGGTGTAGCGGGGGAGAAAATTAAGCACTTTTAATGTTAAAAGTTCCAGCATTGAAAAAACAGTTTTAGAATCAAAAGCATCTATGACATGACAAAAACTAATCATATTCAACCCCTTTTAGTCAGGAGTGAACACTTTCATGACACAGTCAACAAGAAAAGACTTACTTGTACTTGGTGAGCTCTGGGGAATACTTGGCTTTGGCCTTAAATATCACCTGAAGAGAGACACAGAGAGAGAGACAGAGAGAGAGAGAGAGAGAGAGAGAGAGAGAGAGAGAGAGAGAGAGAGAGAGAGAGAGACAGACAGACAGACAGAGAGAGACAGAGAAAGAGACAGAGAGAGACACACACACAGAGAGAGAGAGAGAGAGAGAGACAGAGACAGAGACAGAGACAGAGAGACAGACACAGACAGACAGACAGAGAGAGACACAGAGAGAGAGACACAGAGAGAGAGAGAGACAGACAGACAGAGAGAGAGACACAGAGAGACACAGAGAGACACAGAGAGAGAGACAGAGAGAGAGACAGACAGACAGAGACAGAGACAGAGAGAGCGAGAGAGAGAGAAATGGTCTATAAGAAAGTGTTTCACAGAGATACAAGACTCCATGATAAATTGTTGGCAAACTAGTATTTGTGTCCAAAATATGAAATACCAAGAACAATATTTGATCTAGTCTGCAGTCCTTTATTAACTAAATCAAGGTTGGGCGTGTCTAATACATATTTTTTTTTTATTTACATTCTCTCATGATTCACTTCACTCACTTCCTGGAATTTCTTGCAATGCAATTTTAACTTAAACTTAAATGATTCATTTATGTGTGGAAACACAGAAAGAGATAGACATCAACGGACTAAAATATATATATATATATACATACATACATACATACATGCATACGTGTACACACACACACACACACACACACACACACACATATATATATATATATATATATATATATATATATATATATATATACATATATATATATATATAAATAAATAATGTGGCGGACACTGGGGGCTATGCCTCTCACCCAGCAGGGCTGTGAGCTGGAGGCGTGGTTTACGTTCCCGGGCTCGCCTGTGCAGGGTTGTTCCTGCTGTAGTTTGGTTTTTGGAGCTGAGGAATAAACAGCAAACTCGCCTTGGTCTCCTGTGTTTTTCCTCATTCCTGTCACATTGGTGACCCCAAATTGAACATGTTTGGAGCAGAAGATGAGTGTGAATCCACTTCGGCCACGCCGCCCCAACTCTCACAGCCGGCCGTTCTCGCCGCGGCTGTGAAGCTCCCAGAGTTCTGGCAGAGCGACCCGGCTTCGTGGTTCCAGCATGTCGAGGCGCTGTTCCACCTGCGTGGAATCTCTGCGGACAACTCCAGATACTATCTGGTCGTCGCTGCGCTGGACCAGCAGTCCACACGCCGGGCCATGCAGCTGTTGCGCGCCCCTCCGCAACATGGTAAATACGTCGCCCTCAAACATCTTCTGCTCCGGAGGTACAGCCTATCTGCCGCAGAGAGGGCAGATAGGATCCTTTCCCTATCCAGTTTGGGCGACGGGACGGCTGTGGATCTCATGGACAATATGCTGTCGCTGCTAGGCTCGGACGCAGTTGGATTCCTTTTCCCGCACGTTTTCCTGCACCAGCTCCCGTCTCCTGTGCGCGCGGCTTTGGCTAACTCCCCGTGTCTGGCCGCTGGTGACTGCCGAGGTTTGGCTGAGGAGGCCGATCGGGTCCTGCTGGCTGCCAGACGGTTCTCTGTGCAGAGTGTGGCATCGGAGCCTCTGCAGCCGGCGTCGGAGGACGCGGACCCGGCAGTGGTGGCTGGAGTGGCTGCCGGGAGACGGCGCGGGAGAGGCCTCTGTTTCTTCCACCAGCGGTTCGGCGGCAAAGCGAGGCGCTGCGTCCCTCCGTGCACATTTGAGGCGCCGGGAAACTCCAGGGCAGTGCTCAGTAGCAGCTGTGGGCTCTTGATTAAGGACTCAATGTCAGGAAGACGGTTTCTGGTGGACTCCGGCTCGCAAAAGAGCCTACTCCCTCCAGCTAGCACGGACATGTCAGCCGAAGGCGGCGGCCCACAGTTAAGTGCAGCTAACGGTTCGTCCATTGCGACGTTTGGCACAAGGTTGGTCACTGTTTGTTTCCACGGGCGCCATTTTGAGTGGGACTTTGTAGTGGCCGCCATTACGGTTCCTATTATCGGCGCGGATTTTCTGTGTGCTAATGGTCTGCTGGTTGATGTTGCTAACCGCCGTTTAATTGATGCAGTGTCTTTCGCCACTGTTCCGTGCGAGACAGGGGGAGCCGGGCCGTTAACACACGCTAACTTTTTAGCATTAGGGGATGTTTTTCAGCGTTTGCTGGCGGATTCTCCATCGGTGACTCCACCTGCCTTTTCCACCGCGGTTACTAAACACGGGGTAGAACATTTCATTCCCACTCTGGGACTGCCAGTCTTTGCGCGCGCGCAGCGCCTCAACGCGGTAAAATTGGCTACAGCTAAGGAGGAGTTCGCCATCATGGAGCGTCTGGGTATAGTGAGGCATTCCAACAGCCCGTGGGCCTCGCCGCTTCCCACGGTGCCCAAGGCGGATAGGTCGTGGCGGCCTTGTGGTGACTTTCGCCACCTGAACAACATCACCGCCAATGACCGCTATCCCATCCCACACATACAGGACTTTTCCATACGCCTGGCAGGTACCACTATCTTCTCTAAGGTGGACCTGGTGCGCGGCTATCATCAGGTTCCCGTGCGCGCAGAGGACGTGCCCAAGACCGCAGTGATCACCCCATTTGGGCTTTTTGAGTTCATGCGCATGCCTTTTGGCTTGAAGGGGGCAGCGCAAACCTTTCAGAGGCTGATGGACTCGGTGATGCGTGACCTTGATTTCGTGTTCGTTTATCTCGACGACATATTAGTGGCCAGTCCGTCAGCTGAAGAGCACTCGGCGCACCGGAAATAGGTTTTCCGTCGTCTGGACGAACACGGCCTGATAGTCAACCTGGCCAAGTGTCAGTTTGGACTGCCGGTGATTGACTTCTTGGGTCACCGCATTTCGCCGCAAGGCGCGGTCCCATTGCCTTCTAAGGTGCAAGCGGTGGCGGAATTTCCCCGCCTGGTCTCTGTTAAGGCATTGCAGGAATTCTTGGGCATGGTGAATTTTTATAACCGTTTCCTCCCTCACGCTGCCCACCTCCTTCAGCCATTTTATGAATCCCTGCGGCTTAAGAAGGCTAACGACCCTGTCGACTGGACTCCCGAACAGGTCCAGGCGTTTGACGGAGCTAGCTAACGCTGCCCTCCTCTCCCATCCCACACCCACGGCGTCCATAGCTTTAACAACCGACGCATCTGACATAGCCGTGGGGGCTGTGGTTGAACAGCATGTGGCGAATGCGTGGCAGCCACTCGCATTTTTTAGCTGCAAACTGCGAGATAGCGAGCGCAAGTACAGCGTTTTTGACGGGGAGTTGCTGGCACTGCACCTTGCAGCCCGTCATTTCCGCTTCCTGCTGGAGGGTCGCCCATTCACGGCTTATGTGGAGCATAAACCGCTGACTTTCGCCATGTCCAAGGTGACTGAGCCGTGGTCTGCTCGTCAGCAGCGCCACCTGGCGGCCATCTCTGAGTTCACAACGGACATTCAGCATGTGGCCGGGAAGTCCAACCCTGTTGCTGATTGTCTGTCGCGTGTGCTTGTGTGTCCTGTGCACCTCGGTGTGGATTTCTCCGCTATGGCTGCTGACCAGCCCAGCGACCCGGACGTCCTTGCCCTTAGGTCAACGCGTTCCGGCCTCAAGCTAGAGGACGCTGTGATGCAGGAAGGCAGTCCTGCCCTCCTCTGCGAGGTCTCCACCGGCCGTCCCCGCCCCCTTATTCCAGTGGCCTGGCGCCATCGAGTTTTTAAATCGATTCACTCCCTCTCGCACCCTGGAGTTCGGGCGTCGGTGACGTTGGTCGGTTCCAAGTTCGTCTGGCCTGGCCTCCGCAAGGACGTCAAGGGGTAGGCGGCTGCATGTGTAGCGTGCCAGCGCGCTAAGGTCCACCAGCACACTAAGTCGCCCCTCGAACCGTTTCCGATCCCGGCCAGACGTTTCGACCACGTGCATGTGGACCTGGTGGGCCCTCTACCTTCTTCACAGGGTTTTACGCACCTGCTCACAATGGTAGATCAGACCATCAGGTGACCAGAGGTTGTCCCTCTGTCCTCCACAACATCCGCGGACATTGCACGCGCGTTTCTGTCCTCCTGGGTCGCCCGTTTCGGCACTCCGTCAGATATCACCTCAGACAGGGGCCCCCAGTTCGTGTCAGAGCTCTGGTCGGCACTTGCGCGATCCTTGGGTGTGCAGGTACACCGCACTACCGCGTACCACCCTCAGGCCAACGGCTTGTGTGAACGTTTTCACCGGTCGCTCAAGGCAGCGCTGTGCGCTAGGCTCTCGGATGGTTACTGGGTGGAGCGTTTACCTTGGGTTATGCTCAGGTTGCGTTCAGCTTCTAAGGGGACCTCGACGCGTCACCCGCTGAGCTGGTGCTTGGTCAATCGCTCCGCGTCCCTGGGGAGTTTTTGCCTGGGAGTTCCGCTCCTCGACCCCGTCCGGCCGTTTATCCTTTTTTGTCCGACAGCACTCGGGCTCCAGGCCCCGTTCACCACTGTTTTTCGCGGTCGTTCGAGCCTGCGGAGCTCATGTCGGGTCGTTTTGTTTTTGTACGGCATGATGCTCACCGTTCGCCCCTCCAGCCCCCATACGATGGCCCATTTCGGGTTCTTGAGACGGGTCCTAAGGGTTTTGTGCCAGATATGGGTGGGCGTAGGGAGTGTGTCACGCTTGATAGACTTAAACCGGCGCACAGGGTGGCAGGCGAAGTTGTGTTTCTGGCCCAGGTTCCCCGTCGGGGTCGTCCTCTTTCCAGGACCCCGGCAGTGTCTTCACGGGTTCAGCGTTCTGCTTCTCAGCCGGCTTTGGACTGTGTTTCACCTACTGTTTCGGCTGAGGGACGGCCGACACTGATTTTCTTTCCAGGAGTCCCTTGTGGGTGTTCCGGGGGGGGGGGTTGTGTGGCGGACACTAGGGGCCATGCCTCTCACCCAGCAGGGCTGTGAGCTGGGGGCGTGGTTTACGTTCCCGGGCTCTCTGGCGCAAGGTTGTTCCTGTTGTAGTTTGGTTTTGGAGCTGAGGAATAAAGTTCAAACTCGCCTTCGTCTCCTGTGTTTTTCCTCATCCTGCCACAATATATATAAATACTTTTTTTTTTACATGATGATGCTGGTCCCGTGTCTTGGGTCCTGGACTGTTCCGATGGCGTCTGGACACTGCTTAGCATCCTGCGCATCATATTCTTCATAAATTTTATAAGTCCATTATAATTCTGTTATCCTCTTTCGATGTTGTATTGTGTAAATTGCATAAACACAACATCTATTGCACGCTGTCAGTCTTGGGAGACAGATCCTCCTCTGTTGCTCTCCCTGAGGTTTCTTCCTGGTTTTTCTCCCTGTTAAAGGTTTTTTTTAGGGAGTTGTTCCTTATCCGATGAGAGGGTCTAAGGACAGGATGCTGTGTTGCTGTTAAGCCCACTGTGGCAAATTTATAATTTGTGATATTGGGCTGTACAAATAAAATTGATTTGAGATATATATATATGTATATATACAGTGCATCTGGAAAGGATTCACACCCCTTCACTTTCCCCACATGTTGTTATGTTACAGCCTTATTCCAAAATGGATTAAATTCCTTTTTTTCCTCATCAATCTACATACAATACCCCATAATGACAAAGCAAAAAAGGTTTTGTAGAAATTTTTGAAAATTTATTAAAAATAACAAACTGAAATATTGCATGTACATAAGTATTCACACCCTTTACTCAGTACTTGATTGAGGCACCCTTGGCAGCGATTACAGCCTCAAGTCTTCTTGGGTATGAAGCTACAAGCTTGGCACACCTATATTTGGGGTATTTCTCCCATTCTTCTCTGCAGATCCTCTCGAGCGAGCTCTGTAAGGTCATATGGGGAGCGTCGCTGCACAGCTATTTTCAGGTCTTTCCAGAGATGTTCAATGGGGTTCAAGTCTGGGCTCTGGCTGGGCCACTCAAGGACATTCACAGACTTGTTCCGAAGCCACTCCTTCGTTGTCTTGGCTGTGTGCTTAGGGTCGTTGTCGTGTTGAAAGGTAAACCTTCGCCCCAGTCTGAGGTCCTGGGCACTCTGGAGCAGGTTTTCATCAAGGATCTCTCTGTACTTTGCTCCATTCATCTTTCCCTCGATCCTGACTAGTCTCCCAGTTCCTGCCACTGAAGAACATCCCCACAGCATGATGCTGCCACCACCATGCTTCACTGTAGGGATGGTATTAGCAAGGTGATGAGAGGTGCCTGGTTTCCTCCAGACGTGACGTTTGGCATTCAGGCCAAAGAGTTCAATCTTGGTTTCATCAGACCAGAGAATCTTGTTTCTCATGGTCTGAGAGTCCTTTAGGTGCTTTCTGGCAAACTCCAAGTGGGCTGTCATGTGCCTTTTACTGAGCAGAGGCTTCCGTCTGGCCACTCTACCATAAAGGCCTGATTGGTGGAGTGCTGCAGAGATGGTTGTTCTTCTGGAAGGTTCTCCCATCTCCACAGAGGAACGCTGGAGCTCTGTCAGAGTGACCATCGGGTTCTTGGTCACCTCCCTGACCAAGGCCCTTCTCCCCCGATTGCTCAGTTTGGCTGGGCGGCCAGCTCTAGGAAGAGTCCTGGTGGATCCAAACTTCTTCCATTTACGAATGATGGAGACCACTGTGCTGTTCGGGACCTTCAAAGCTGTAGAAATTTTTTGGTACCCTTCCCCAGATCTGTGCCTCGATACAATCCTGTCTCGGAGGTCCACAGACAATTCCTTTGACTTCATGGCTTGGTTTCTGCTCTGACATGCACTGTCAACAGTGGGACCTTATATGGACAGGTGTGTGCCTTTCCAAATCATGTCCAATCACTTGAATTTACTACAGGTGGGCTCCAATCAAGATGTAGAAACATCCCAAGGATGATCAGTGGAAACAGGATGAACCTGAGCTCAATTTTGAGTGTCATAGCAAAGGGTGTGAATACTTATGTACATGCAATATTTCAGTTTTTCTTTTTTAATAAATTTGCAAAATGTTTCGACAAAACCTTTTTCACTTTGTCATTATGGGGTATTTTGTGTAGATTGATGAGGGAAAAAAAGGAATTTAATCCATTTTGGGATAAGGCTGTAACATAACACAATGAGGGGAAATAGAAAGGGTGTGAATACTTTCTGGATGCACTATATATATATATATATATATATACACTATAGTGGTGCTTGAAAGTTTGTGAACCCTTTAGAATTTTCTATATTTCTGCATAAATATGACCTAAAACGTCATCAGATTTACACACAAGTCCTAAAAGTAGGTAAAGAGAACCCATTTAAACAAATGAGACAAAATATTATACTTGGTCATTTATTTATTGAGGAAAATAATCCAATACTACATATCTGTGAGGGGCAAAAGTATGTGAACCTCTAGGAGTGGCAGTTAATTTGAAGGTGAAATTAGAGTCTGGTGTTTTCAGTCAATGGGATGACAGTCAGGTCTGAGTGGGCACCCTGTTTTATTTAAAGAACCGGGATCTATCAAAGTCTGATCTTCACAACACATGTTTCTGGAAGTGTATCATGGCAAGAACAAAGGGGATTTCTGAGGACCTCAGAAAAAGCATTGTTGATGCCCATCAGGCTGGAAAAGGTTACAAAACCATCTCTAAAGAGTTTGGAATCCACCAATCCACAGTCAGACAGACTGTGTACAAATGGAGGAAATTCAAGACCATTGTTACCCTCCCCAGGAGTGGTCGACCATCAAAGATCACTCCAAGAGCAAGGCGTGTAATAGTCGGCCAGGTCACAAAGGAGCCCAGGGTAACTTCTAAGCAACTAAAGGCCTCTCTCATATTGGCTAATGTTAATGTTCATGAGTCCACCATCAGGAGAACACTGAACAACGACGGTGTGCATGGCAGGGTTGCAAGGAGAAGGCCAATGCTCTCCAACAAGAACATTGCTGCCCGTCTGCAGTTTGCTAAAGATCACGTGGGCAAGCCAGAAGGCTATTGGAAAAATGTTTTGTGGATGGATGAGACCAGAATAGAACTTTTTGGTTTAAATGAGACGGGGTTATGTTTGGAGAAAGGAAAACACTGCATTCCAGCATAAGAACCTTATCCCATCTGTGAAACATGGTGGCGGTTGTATCATGGTTTGGGCCTGTTTTGCTGCATCTGGGCCGGGACGGCTTGCCATCATCGATGGAACAATGAATTCTGAATTATACCAGCGAATTCTTAAGGAAAATGTCAGGACATCTGTCCGTGAACTGAATCTCAAGAGAAGACAACGACCCTAAGCACACAAGTCGTTCTACCAAAGAATGGTTGAAGAAGAATAAAGTTAATGTTCTGGAATGGCCAAGTCAAAGTCCTGACCTTAATGCAATCAAAATGTTGTGGAAGGACCTGAAGCGAGCAGTTCATGTGAGGAAACCCACCGACATCCCAGAGTTGAAGCTGTATGGAGCAATGGGCTGAAATTCCTCCAAGCCGATGTGCAGGACTGATCAACAGTTACCAGAAACGTTTAGCTGCAGTTATTGCTGCATGGGGGGGGGGGGGTCACACCAGATACTGAAAGCAAAGGTTCACATACCTTTGCCCCTCACATATATGTGATATTGGCTAATGTTCCTCGATAAATAAATGACCAAGTATAATATTTTTGTCTTATTTGTTTAATTGGGTTCTCTTTATCTACTTTTAGGACTTGTGTGAAAGTCTGATGATGTTTAGGTCATATTTATGCAGAAATATAGAAAATTCTAAAAGGGTTCACAAACTTTCAAGCACCACTGTATATACTTACCCTACCGTTGAGTTTTTCTTTTAACATTATATATATATATATACTAGAAGAACCCCGCTACAATGTAGCGGTTTGGTTATCCACCCGACTAAATCTCCCTCCTCTTCATCCTGCCAGCTAACCGCCCCCCCACTCCAACTCCCTCCCCCTAAATCCTCAGAATCATCTGAAATGCCGAGAAAAGTGGTTTTTAGCCATTTTTAGAAAATGCATATTTTGCATAATTATGCATAATTATTATAATTGTTTTAATTTTCTGCTATTTTTCTGGTCCTCTCTGGAACAATACCTACCACCTCCAAAAAAATTAGGATCATAAGTGCATTTTTGCAAAAATGCATATATTTTTCATAATGCCAAAACATTTCTAAGTCCCAGAAATTTTTTTTTATATAGGTGAAAAAAATCAAAGATGCTCAGAATCATCTGAAATGCCGAGAGAAGTGGGTTTTTAGCCATTTTTAGAAAAATGCATATTTATGCATAATTATGCATAATTTTTATTTTCTGGGATTTTTCCCTTACTCTCTGAGACAATACCTACCACCTCCAAAAAGAATTAGGATCATAAATGCTTTAGTTATCGATCCCGCTATCTACACTAACTAACACACACACACACACACACACACACACACACACTAACACCACACACACACACATTCCAAAAATATATGAGTAGACTAGAAGAACCCCGCTACAATGTAGCGATTTGGTTATCCACCCGTCTAAATCTCCCTCCTCTTCATCCTGCCAGCTAACTCCCCCCCCACTCCAACTCCCTCCCCCCAAATCCTCAGAATCATCTGAAATGCCACGAAAAGTGGTTTTTAGCCATTTTTAGAAAATGCATATTTTGCATAGTTATGCATAATTATTATAATTATATTTTAATTTTCTGCTATTTTTCTGGTCCTCTCTGGAACAATAACTACCACCTCCAAAAACAATTAGGATCATAAGTGCATTTTTGCAAAAATGCATATATTTTTCATAATGCCAAAACATTTCTAAGTCCCAGAAATTTTTTTTTATATAGGTGAAAAAATCAAAGATTCTCAGAATCATCTGAAATGCCGAGAGAAGTGGGTTTTTAGCCATTTTTAGAAAAATTCATAGTTTGCATATTTATGCATAATTTTAATTTTCTGGGATTTTTCCCTTACTCTCTAAGACAACACCTACCACCTCCAAAAAGAATTAGGATCATGAATGCTTTAGTTGTCGGTCCCGCTATCTACACTAACTAACACACACACACACACACACTAACACCACACACACACACACACACACACACATACTCTACACTTACCGCGTGGAAGGGCTGAACGTGTGAGTGGTGCTTTAATTTCCTAAGGATCATAGACTGAAATGAATATAAATGGAAGAAAACCCACTGGCATACATTACTTCCTGCAACCGGCCTTTAGCTGTCCTTTAACTGTCCTTTGAAAGGCCAACAAGCTCTTTCAACTGGTGACTTGTCTCTGTTCACTTCCATTTTACTTTTGCTCTTTGACCTGTATGTATTTAGAATAAGCAGTAGGTCTGGGCGAACATTTCTACAGTGTGAAAAAAGTGCTTCCTCTCTGCCCAACAGTTGTGAGATTCCTGACCATCAGAACAGACCCCCTTCTCACATGGCCAGTTCTTCAGACAAGAGGAAGGTAGGGGTAACTGGATAAGAGGACTATTCTGCTGATCCTCTGCAGTTGTAGGAAGTTTGTACACAGCATGCACAACTAAGTAAAGTCACTGTTTTAAATAGATGATGCCAAGAATCACTGGAGTGGAGATCTTGCAGGAGCTCAAACCAAACAGAAGAGCATCACCCCATGTTCAGAAAGCTCAGGAGTGCACAAACATCATGTATGTTAGGAAAAGTCCAAAACACTGAGTGTGGGAGCAAGAACTCAGCATGCAAACAGACAAACAGACATGCATGTTCTTCACTGGGAAGAAAAGTAAAGATTACTGTGAAACACAAAAGGATTTTTCAGCACGTATACATGTAAGAATACTGAAAAAGTTCTTTCACAAAACCTTTTCTCATTGCTCTGAAGTAGGACATGAGGCGTCTCAAACGAACACAACTATCTGGTCTTTCTTCAAACCTAATATACTAACATCCATCCATCATCCAAACTGCTTATCCTGCTCTCAGGGTCGCGGCGATGCTGGAGCCCATCCCAGCAGTCATTGGGAGGTAGGTGAGAAGACACCCTGGACAGGTCTGCCAGACCATCATTATATACATCATAACCTGATATACCCAAGGACCACAGCTAGGCCCAAAGAGGAAACACCAAGGGCGGTTTGACAGGATGTGGAAGCAGGGCAGGCTAAGCTAACTGCTAGCCCATGCAGACCGGCAGTTCTGACAGTCTTCCTGGCTGGTGTTTGCTCTCTTGGACAGTCACTGTGTTTACATGCACAGTTAAGTCGAGATACGGTTAAGCTCGATTAGGCCATGAAATTGGACTACTGTCGTTGTCCCAGTATACGAGAACCAGGGGAGAATCCATTTACTGATGAAAGTATGTCCCACCCCGGTACAGTAGGTGGCGATATGCCCCCTTTCAGCTGGTTGCTATTGGACCTTCTTCCGGTTCACCTATTGCGTCACACACCGAACAAGCGACAAACAAGTTGGCAAGCGGGTTCCATGTGGCGCGGTGAAAACATGGACACCTTTACAGCCCTGTCCATTTCATACGTACTCTACGCTGTACCTCTGACACTGTGATTACTACGCCGTTCCACTTCCAGGTGAAAGACCGCCACGGGAACTATGGATCATGCGCAGAACGCCTAAGCAAGTTCAGGCCCGATTGAAGCGTATACATGCCAGAGTAAATCCATCCCCAACTACATTATCTAGGTGTGTCAATCCGACTTCCAGAAATTTGATTTAGTACGATTTCAGTTGGACTAACACGTTTACATGTGTTTTAGAAGTGCAGTTTTAGTCAGACTAACACAATAAATCCACTTTTTCTAACATCACGTAAACGTACTGAGGGATTTTTTTGTTATGATATGTATATGTTAGTTTAGATATATGTATTAGTAGTGTTCTTGTAGTTTTTAGATATGTGTTTTTGTCTTTGTGTTGCACTGCTGTGGCTGGGGAAACGACATTGTTTCATTTCATGTGATTTTGTACATGAAATGAAACGACAAAGTGTTGCTGATTCCTCAAAACATGATCTGTGTTGCAGGGTAACTGTAACCAAGATCAACCAGCATGCACACTTCAAAGTGCAGCTACTAGAACATGGCTTTTATTAGCTGTTATCTTATACCACGTGGTGTAAAAAAGACCTGGCTCACCACAGGGACCCAGACTGAGACCTGGTGACAGAGCTACAAAACCAACAAGCAGAAGTACATCTCATGACACAGCACACGCTTGACTGGATGGAAAACATAGACACCACAGGAAAAGTACACACAAGGAGAGAATTACTGCGTGTCATGTAACAGCCCAGCTGGTACTACTAGTTGTATGAAAGAAGTGAGTAGTTGTACACACACACGAGGTGTGCTAGACAGCATGTCAAGTCATACGGCATGATGTTGTGTCACTGAACAGCTGACACTACTCAGCTGTTCAATGTTAATGCAAATATGTTGCTAATGTGCTCGTTATTTTATCATATATGTATTGTTATAATCATTGTGTTCTGCATTTGCTTGTATAAATGTGAGTAAGTCAGAGCAGCATACAAAGCCAGGTTCCTAGTGTGCACACACTGGGCCAGTCAGAGCTGACTGACACTGGGTTTCAGGTCTAACAAAGCAACATTGTGAGAAGAAGTCTTGTGGTGCAAATTGACATGCTAACATGTTTAATGTCCAGGAATTTGCTGGAGTCTCGCAGGCCACATCATACTTCAATCCATTCAACTGGCTTGGTAAAAAAGAAAGTTGTCCTCATGCATCCAAAGTTAAAGCTGTTGAACAGAAATTAAATTCACCTCAACTCAGTCAGACATATGAAATAGTGAGGAGGCACAAACACACACCGTTCAGCCTCTTAAGTTTGGAGTTGCTTTGTTAAGGATTTCATGCAAGTCTGAACTACAAATGCTCCTTGAAACCATTAGGAAGCCCTGAGCAAGGACAAGACAGCAGATATAGTTCAGACAGGCTTCCAGGCTGCCCGGAGCTACACATCACATCAAGCTTCCACGCTGCACGGCGCTGCACATCACATCAAACGTCCAGGCTGCATGGAGCTGCACATCACATCAAGCTTCCATGCTGCATGGAGCTGCACAATACATGAAGCTTCCAGGCTTCATGGAGCTGCAGATCAGACTTCCAGGCTGCATGGAGTTGCACATCACATGAAGCTTCCAGGCTGCATGGAGCTGCAGATCAGACTTCCAGGCTGCATGGAGTTGCACAATACATGAAGCTTCCAGGCTTCATGGAGCTGCAGATCAGACTTCCAGGCTTCATGGAGCTGCACATCACATGAAGCTTCCAGGCTGCATGGAGTTGCACATCACGTGAAGCTTCCAGGCTGCACAGAGCTGCACATCATATGAAGCTACATGCCGTCACAGTCTCTAATGGAAGCTTGACGACACCAGGCCACCTAAACACTGACAACTCCATACATCCTAGTAATCCAGGACAGTCACATGCACTCTCCAGGTATCAATTGTCACATATGTACACTCTCCAGGTATTAATTACCACATATGTACACTCTCCAGGTATTGATTACTACATATGTACACTCTCTAGGTAACAGTTACCACATATGTACACTCCCCAGGTATTAATTACCACATATCTACACTCTCCAGGTATTAATTACCACATATGTACACTCTCCAGGTATTAATTACCATATACATATGTACACTCTCCAGGTATTAATTACCACATATGTACACTCTCCAGGTATTAATTACTACATACATATGTACACTCTCCAGGTATTAAGTACTACATATGTACACTCTCCCGGTATTAATTATCACATATGACAAAGACAATATTCCAAAGAGAGACTTTGGTTACGGCAATTGATTCTATATACAGAGAGACAGACAGACAGACAGACACACACAAACACACAGAAAGAGAGAGAGAGAGACCAACAGACAGTGAGAGAAAGAGTGACAAAAAGACAGACAAACAGAGAGCGAGAAAGAGAGGCAAACAAACAGACAGACAGACAGGCAGACACACAGACATACATGCAGACAGAGAGAGACACAAACAGAGAAAGAGAGAGAGAGACCAACAAACAGTGAGAGAGAGAGACCAACAGACAGTGAGAGAGAGAGAGAGGGAGACAGATAGAGAGCGAAACAGACAGCCAGACAGAGAGACACGCACACAGAGCGAGAGAGCGAGAGAAAGACAGACAGACACAGACACACAGACAGACAAACAGACAGACAGACATGGGAGAGGTGGAGACAGAGCTGCACTTCATCATCACCTGTCCTAAGTATAACCACGTTAGAAATCATTACTATCTAAACACTGAACACATCCACCCAAACTTCAGAAGCCTCATTAACATCAACAAACTAGCCATCCTACCGGGAAAGGAGAAGATAAACTAGCCATCCTACCGGGAGAGGAGAAGATAAACTAGCCATCCTACTGGGAAAGGAGAAGATAAACTACCCGTCCTACTGGGAGAGGAGAAGATAAACTAGCCATCCTACTGGGAAAGGAGAAGACAAACTAGCCATCCTACTGGGAAAGGAGAAGACAAACTAGCCATCCTACTGGGAAAGGAGAAGATAAACTAGCCATCCTACTGGGAAAGGAGAAGATAAACTACACGTCCTACTGGGAGAGGAAAAGATAAACTAGCCATCCTACTGGGAAAGGAGAAGACAAACTAACTATACTACTGGGAGAGGACAAGACAAACAAGCCACCCTACCGGGAGAGGAGAAGACAAACTAGCCATCCTACTGGGAGAGGAGAAGACAAACTAGCCATCCTACTGGGAGAGGAGAAGACAAACTAGCCATCCTACTGGCAGAGGAGAAGATAAAATAGCCATCCTACTGGGAGAGGAGAAGACAAACTATCCTTCCTACTGGGAGAGGAGAAGACAAACTAACTATACTACTGGGAGAGGACAAGACAAACAAGCCACCCTACCGGGAGAGGAGAAGACAAACTAGCCATCCTACTGGCAGAGGAGTAGACAAACTACCCATCATACCAGGAGAGGAGAAGACAAACTAGTCATCCTACAGGCAGAGAAGAAGACAAACTAGACATCCTACAGGGAGAGAAGACAAACTAGCCATCCTACTGGGACAGGAGAAGACAAACTATCCTTCCTACCGGGAGAGGAGAAGACAAACTATCAAACCTATTGGGAGAGGAGAAGACAAACTAGCCATCCTACTGGGAGAGGAGAAGACAAACTAGCCATCCTACTAGGAAAGCAGAAGACAAACTAGCCTTCCTACCGGGAGAGGAGAAGACAACTAGCCATCCTACTGAGAAAGGAGAAGACAACTAGCCATCCTACTGGGATAGGAGAAGACAAACTAGCCATGCTACTGTGAGAGGAGTAGACAAACTAGCAATCCTACTGGGAGAGGAGTAGACAAACTAGCCATCCTACTTGGAGAGGATCCTACTGGGAGAGGAGAAGACAAACTAGCCATCCTACTGGGAGAAGAGAAGACAAACTCACCATCCTACTGGGAGAGGAGAAGACAAACTAGCCATCCTACTGGGAGAGGAGAAGACAAACTAGCCATCATGCCGGGAGAGGAGTAGACAAACTAGCTATCCTACTGGGATAGGAGAAGAAAACTAGCCACGCTACTGGGAGAGGAGCAGCCAAACTAGCCATCATGCCGGGAGAGGAGAAGACAAACTAGCCATCCTACCGGGAGAGGAGAAGTCAAATTAGCCATCCTACAGAGAGGAGAAGACAAACTGGCCATCCTATTGGGAGAGGAGAAGACAAACTAGCCATCCTGCCGGGAGAGTAGTAGACAAACTAGCCATACTACCGGGAGAGGATAGACAAACTAGCCATCCTACCAGGAGAGGAGAAGACAAACTAGCCATCCTACTTGGAGAGGATCCTACTGGGAGAGCAGAAGACAAACTAGCCATCCTACTGGGAGAGGAGAAGACAAACTAGCCATCATGCCGGGAGAGCAGTAGACAAAGTAGCCATCCTACTGGGATAGGAGAAGACAAACTAGCCATGCTACTGGGAGAGGAGTGGACAAACTAGCCATCATGCCGGGAGAGGAGAAGACAAACTAGCCATCCTACTGGGAGAGGAGAAGACAAACTAGCCATCCTACTGGGAAAGGAGAAGACAAACTAGCCATCCTACTGGGAGAGGAGAAGTCAAATTAGCCATCCTACTGGGAGAGGAGAAGACAAACTAGCCATCCTACTGGGAGAGGAGAAGAAAAACTAACTATACTACTGGGAGAGGACAAGACAAACAAGCCACCCTACCGGGAGAGGAGTAGACAAACTAGCCATCCTACTGGCAGAGGAGTAGACAAACTACATCATCATACCAGGAGAAGAGAAGACAAACTAGTCATCCTACAGGCAGAGGAGCAGACAAACTAGACATGCTACAGGGAGAGAAGACAAACTAGCCATCCTACTGGGACAGGAGAAGACAAACTATCAAACCTATTGGGAGAGGAGAAGACAAACTAGCCATCCTACTGGGAAAGGAGAAGACAAACTAGCCATCCTACTGGGAAAGGAGAAGATAAACTAGCCATCCTACTGGGAAAGGAGAAGATAAACTAGCCATCCTACTGGGAAAGTAGAAGATAAACTACACGTCCTACTGGGAGAGGAAAAGATAAACTAGCCATCCTACTGGGAAAGGAGAAGACAAACTAGCCATCCTACTGGGAAAGGAGAAGACAAACTAGCCATCCTACTGGGAAAGGAGAAGACAAACTAGCCATCCTACTGGGAGAGGAGAAGACAAATTAGCCATCCTACTGGCAGAGGAGAAGACAAACTAGCCATCCTACTGGGAGAGGAGAAGACAAACTAGCCATCCTACTGGCAGAGGAGATGATAAAATAGCCATCCTACTGGGAGAGGAGAAGACAAACTAGCCATCCTACTGGGAGAGGAGAAGACAAACTAACTATACTACTGGGAGAGGACAAGACAAACAAGCCACCCTACCGGGAGAGGAGAAGACAAACTAGCCATCCTACTGGCAGAGGAGTAGACAAACTACCCATCATACCAGGAGAGGAGAAGACAAACTAGTCATCCTACAGGCAGAGGAGAAGACAAACTAGACATCCTACAGGGAGAGAAGACAAACTAGCCATCCTACTGGGACAGGAGAAGACAAACTATCCTTCCTACCGGGAGAGGAGAAGACAAACTATCAAACCTATTGGGAGAGGAGAAGACAAACTAGCCATCCTAATGGGAGAGGAGAAGACAAACTAGCCATCCTACTAGGAAAGCAGAAGACAAACTAGCCTTCCTACCGGGAGAGGAGAAGACAACTAGCCATCCTACTGAGAAAGGAGAAGACAACTAGCCATCCTACTGGGATAGGAGAAGACAAACTAGCCATGCTACTGTGAGAGGAGTAGACAAACTAGCAATCCTACTGGGAGAGGAGTAGACAAACTAGCCATCCTACTTGGAGAGGATCCTACTGGGAGAGGAGAAGACAAACTAGCCATCCTACTGGGAGAAGAGAAGACAAACTCACCATCCTACTGGGAGAGGAGAAGACAAACTAGCCATCCTACTGGGAGAGGAGAAGACAAACTAGCCATCATGCCGGGAGAGGAGTAGACAAACTAGCCATCCTACTGGGATAGGAGAAGAAAACTAGCCACGCTACTGGGAGAGGAGCAGCCAAACTAGCCATCATGCCGGGAGAGGAGAAGACAAACTAGCCATCCTACCGGGAGAGGAGAAGTCAAATTAGCCATCCTACAGAGAGAGGAGAAGACAAACTGGCCATCCTATTGGGAGAGGAGAAGACAAACTAGCCATCCTGCCGGGAGAGTAGTAGACAAACTAGCCATACTACCGGGAGAGGATAGACAAACTAGCCATCCTACCAGGAGAGGAGAAGACAAACTAGCCATCCTACTTGGAGAGGATCCTACTGGGAGAGCAGAAGACAAACTAGCCATCCTACTGGGAGAGGAGAAGACAAACTAGCCATCCTACTAGGAAAGCAGAAGACAAACTAGCCTTCCTACCGGGAGAGGAGAAGACAACTAGCCATCCTACTGAGAAAGGAGAAGACAACTAGCCATCCTACTGGGATAGGAGAAGACAAACTAGCCATGCTACTGTGAGAGGAGTAGACAAACTAGCAATCCTACTGGGAGAGGAGTAGACAAACTAGCCATTCCACAGGAAGAGGAGAAGACTAACTAGCCATCCTATTGGGAGAGGAGAAGACAAACTAGCCATAGTACCGGGAGAGTAGAAGACAAACTAGCCATCCTACTGGGAGAGAACACAAACTAGCCATCATGCCGGGAGAGGAGTAGACAAACTACCCATCCTACTGGGAGAGGAGGAGACAATCTTGCTATCCTACCAGGAGAGCAGATGACAAACTAGCAATCCTACCGGGAGAGGAGTAGACAATCTTGCCATCCTACCAGGAGAGCAAATGACAAACTAGCCATCCTACTGGGAGAGGAGTAGACAAACTAGCCATCGTACCAGGAGAGGAGAAGACAAACTAGCCATGCTACAGGGAGAGAATACAAACTAGCCATCCGACAGGGAGAGAAGACAAACTAGCCATCCTACTGGGAGAGGAGAAGACATACTCACCATCCTACTGGGAGAGGAGTAGACAAACTAGCCATCCTACCAGGAGAGGAGAAGACAAACTAGCTATCCTGCCGGGAGAGGAGTAGAAAAACTAGCCATCCTACCGGGAGAGGAGTAGACAAACTAGCCATCCCACAGGAAGAGGAGTAGACAAACTAGCCATCCTACTAGGAGAGGGGAAGACAAACTAGCCATGCTATTGGGTGAGGAGAAGACAAACTAGCCATCCTACTGGGAGAGGATTCTACTGGGAGAGGAGAAGACAAACTAGCCATCCTACTGGGAGAGGAGAAGAAAAACTAGCCAATCCTACTGGGAGAGGATCCTACTGGGAGAGGAGAAGACAAACTAGCCAACCTACTGGGAGAGAAGACAAACTAGCCATCGTACTGGGAGAGGGGAAGACAAACTAGCCATCATGCCTGGAGAGTAGAAGACAAACTAGTAATTCTACTGGGAGAGGAGAAGACAAACTAGCCATGCTACTGGGAGAGGAGTAGACAAACTAGCCATCCTACCAGGAGAGAACACAAACTATCCATCCTGCCGGGAGAGGAGTAGACAAACTAGCCATGCAACTGGGAGAGGAGGGGACAAACTAGCCATCCTACTGGGAGAGGAGAAGACAAACTAGCTATCCTACTGGGAGAGGATTCTACTGGGAGAGGAGAAGACAAACTAGCCATCCTACCAGGAGAGCAGATGACAAACTAGCCATCCTACCGGGAGAGGAGTAGACAATCTTGCCATCCTACCAGAAGAGCAAATGACGAACTAGCCATCCTACCGGGAGAGGAGTAGACAAACTAGCCATTCTACAGGGAGAGGAGAAGACAAACTAGCCATCCTACCGGGAAAGGAGAAAACAAACTGGCCATCCTACAGGGAGAGGAGAAGACAAACTAGCCATCCTATTGGGAGAGGAGAAGACAAACTAGCCATAGTACCGGGAGAGTAGAAGACAAACTAGCCATCCTACTGGGAGAGAACACAAACTAGCCATCATGCCGGGAGAGGAGTAGACAAACTACCCATCCTACTGGGAGAGGAGGAGACAATCTTGCTATCCTACCAGGAGAGCAGATGACAAACTAGCAATCCTACCGGGAGAGGAGTAGACAATCTTGCCATCCTACCAGGAGAGCAAATGACAAACTAGCCATCCTACTGGGAGAGGAGTAGACAAACTAGCCATCCTACCAGGAGAGGAGAAGACAAACTAGCCATTCTACAGGGAGAGAATACAAACTAGCCATCCGACAGGGAGAGAAGACATACTCACCATCCTACTGGGATAGGAGAAGACAAAATAACCATGCTACTGGGAGAGGAGAAGACAAACTAGCCATCCTACTGGGAGAGGAGTAGACAAACTAGCCATCCTACTGGGAGAGGAGAAGAAAAACTAGCCATCCTACTGGGAGAGGAGTAGACAAACTAGCCATACTACTGGGAGAGGAGTAGACAAACTAGCCATCCTGCCGGGAGAGGAGTAGACAAACTAGCCATCCTACTGGGAGAGGAGTAGACAAACTAGCCATATTACTGGGAGAGGAGTAGACAAACTAGCCATCCTGCCGGAAGAGGAGTAGACAAACTAGCCATCCTACTGGGAGAGGAGTAGACAAACTAGCCATACTACTGGGAGAGGAGTAGACAAACTAGTCATCCTGCCGGGAGAGGAGTAGACAAACTAGCCATGCTACTTGGAAAGGAGAAGACAAAGTAGCCATCCTACTGGGAGTGGAGAAGTTCAACTGCAACACAGCAGCCAAATATATTGTTGCATGTCACAATCTCAGAGACAGTGAGTGAGCACCCCATTCACACACACACACACACACACACACACACGCACACACAGGGTTGTTACTTTTCTATTTTTTGTTCTTCTGTTCTTTGTGCTTCAAGTTCAATGAATATCCAAAGGAGTTGAATCAAGTGCAACTGGACTTGGTATATATCCGTGAAGACGTTTCGCCTCTCATCCAAGAGGCTTCCTCAGTTCGTGCCTTTCTGACTAGACCAAGCTAGTCTGGACGAAGTTCAATGAATGTTTGCGCTACTGAATGTATTGTTCAATTGGTAGTTTGTTTTTAACAATACATCAACTTTTTGCTTTTGTTCTATGATAGTTTTATGCTATAAATTGTACTGTACTGTTTTGTACTACCTTGTGCTTTGTCAGTACTGTGTAACTGAATATGGTCATGCCAATAAAGCCCTGTTGAATTGAATTGAATTGAGAGAGAGAGAGACAGAGAGAGAGAGCCACAGGGAGAGACAGAGACATAAGTCATTCAGGTAAGAGAGAGAAAAGGAGGTAAATAAGTTCAGGCCAGACCAGAATGTTTGTTGCTTAGAGTTAATCTAGTTAATGCAGTTAAGTGTGTGTGTGTGTGTGTGTGTGTGTGTGTGATTAATCATATCTATCATACAAGTAGTACCAGCTGGGCTGTTGAAAGACACATGGTAATTGTGTCCTTGTGTGTACTTGTGAAGAGGTGGCTGTAAATGGATGGTCGGTCGACCCAGTCATATGACTCCAGCAGCTTTATTAGCTAATCCCAAATCAACCAGCTGAGCAACCCCAGGAACAATAGTGTCAGACATAGTTTCCTCTGTCTTTTTTCATCATTTGGGTCTGTTTCCTGCATAGAGCTGTTGAATGAGTGGACTTGTTTCCTCTGACTGCTTCCTGTAAAGTTAATGTAAAGTTGATATAAAATTAATGTAAAGTTAATGTAAAATGGATGTAAAGTTAACGAAAAGTTGATGTAAAGTTAATGTAATGTTGATGTAAAATTAATGTAAAGTTAATGTAAAATGGATGTAAAGTTAACGAAAAGTTGATGTAAAGTTAATGTAATGTTGATGTAAAATTAATGTAAAGTGGATGTAAAGTTAATGAAAAGTTAATGAACAGTTAATGTAAAGTTGATGAAAAGTTAATGTAAAGTTGATGTTAAGTTAGTGAAAAGTTAATGTAAAGTTGATGTAAAGTTAGTGAAAAGTTAATGTAAAGTTGATGTAAAATTAACACAATGTTAATGCTCGTCCCATGAAGCTGGTGTTAACACATGGATGGGGACTGAACAAGTGTTTTACTACGTAGGCCTCATGAAAGCTTGTGTGTGTGTGTGTGTGTGTGGGAGTGTGTGTGTCCATGAGAGATACAAATTAGACTATATTTGGGCTGGGCAGCTGTGATATTGGCAGCTGTGATATTGGACAACTGGAACTGAGCATCTGACCATCACACCAACACACAGATATGCTTGCACAAGAGAAATTGGCAAAAGGCAACAAAAAGACATTTGAGACCAATAAAAACAGAGTAAAAGTTACAGTGCAGTGTAAGATGATAAAAGTTTGTTTTTTTTTGTTTTTGATAAAAGGCAGTGGTAAACAGGAAAGTCTTCAGCCTAGATTTAAAGAAGTGAGAGGTGCAGCAGACCTGCAGTTTTCTGGGAGTTTGTTCCAGATATGTGGTGCATAAAAACTGAAAGCTGCCTCTCCATGTTTAGTTTGGGCTCTGTGGACAGAAAGCAGACCTGTCCCAGACCATCTGACAGGTCTGGAGGGTTTGTAGTGCAGCAGAAGATCAGAAATGAATGTTGGCCCTAAACCATTCAGTGCATTATTTTATTTATAATGCTGTTTATTGGGTTTTCAACATATCAGTATTTACAAAATAATCAAACTGGAAAAGTATGTATTAGGAATACAAAACAACACATCCAAACAACAAAAAACATAAATAGAATATGGGACAAGATCATAACAACAACAAACATATTAATACCATTGTCATTGTCATAGTTCCATAACTTCACCTTGGGTGTCCCGTACACATATACCAGGCCTCTTACATCACCAGAATGTATGGTGTCCTTAACCTCATCCAACCAGGATCAGAACACAGGCTACATATAGAAATGGTTACACATCACTCTCGAACTGCAGGGAGGTGTAATTGCTTAACATGAGAAAAGAGGAGAGTCCACATTACACAAAATGTGTTTATGGATCCTTTAAGTGTATGTCTGATTTTTTGCCCGGCTTTATGCAATTTAAAATAGCTTTAATCCAGACAGCATGAGAAGGGGGTGCTGGAGATTTCCATCTAAGCAAGATCAGTCGCCTCGCCAACAGGGTGACAAAGGCAGTTATGTCCTTATCCATTTTGGTCAGTAGTAATGTGGATGAGGAAACCCCAAAGAGCGTGATGAGTGGGTCTGGTTCAATCTGTGTGCCGCTTATTCCAGAGCGTGTGTTAAATATGTCTTCCCAAAAACCAACAAGAGATGGGCAACCCCAAAACATATGAACATGATTTGCAGGAGGTTGGTTACAGCTTACACAGTTAGGGCTAACATCTTTGTACATTTTGGATAATCTTGCTTTGGTCCAGTGAGCCATGTGGATGAGGTTGCATTAGATGAGGCTGTGTCAAGCACAAATAGAGCAGGTGTGTACCATTTTGAGTGCCTCTACGCATAATTCATCAGATATTTCCTCATTCAGTTCCACCTCCCATGAAGACTTAATATTGTTTAATGAGGTGGCCTGTAGACAACAAATTTGCCAACAGACTATTGTCAGGGTACTTTGCAGAGTAGGAAGGGGGTAAGAATAGTGTCAAACAGTGTGTCACCAGGAAGAGCGGGGAATCGAGGATCTATGCTGTGGATATAACTCCAGATTTGTAAGAACCTAAAAAATGATGTCTGGGAAGACCGAATTTGGCTGAGAGTTGCTCAAATGTAGGAAATGTATTATTATTAATATAGAGATCTCTAAACCTTTTAATACCAAAACCAGACCACATTGAGAAGGCACTGTCCATCACAGAGAGGGGAAAAGCTGGATTTGGGGCCACCGGGCGTAAAAAGAGGTTGTCTGAAACTCAAAATGGCTTCCAAATTGGTTCCAGAGCCTCATTGTTGTTTTGACATACATTTTCAGTGAAGAAGTGATGAGGGCCTGTAATGGAAGAGTGAGCGAGGGAAGACAGTGATGCGGGTGCACATGAGGCGGCCTCCATCTCTAGCCAAATTGTGGGTGTGGATATTTCTTTGCTCCGCAACCAGTACTGAACGATCCTGAGATTAGCAGCACAGTAGCAGGACCTGAAATGTGGTAACGCTAGACCTCTGTCTGGCTGGGGCCTCTGCAAGAGCTGTTTGCACATCCAAGGAGACTTTCCATCCCATATAAAAGGTGAAATTAGGCCATCAATCTTTTTAAAAAATGTATTGGGGAGAGAGATTGGTAGGCATTGAAAGACATATAAGAATTTAGGGAGGGTGTTCATTTTAATAGAATTAATTCTTACGACTATAAAGAGAGGTGCAGCAAATACCACTGTTCCAAATCATCCTTAGTACGGGTTAAAGGGGGGACTAAATTGGCCTGAAAGAGGTTTTCAAATCTGTTTTTGACATGCACACTGAGATAAGTATTATGAACAGTTTTAAATGGAAAGTTATGTAGCGGGAGCTTTTTGCAGCCACAGGTTCAGTTGATATCCTGATAAGTGACCGAAGGATGTGCAAGCAGCAAGGGCTGCGGGAACAGAAACAGAAAGGTCAGATATGTATAACAATAAATCATCTGCATATACAGACAGTTTGGGTTCATGTCCGTATCTAACTATACCTTTAATGAGAGGACTGGAGCGAAGTGCTATTGCCAGGGGTTCTATGGTGAGTGCAAATAACAAGGGACTTAAAGGGCAACCCCGGCATGTCGATTGTTGCAGGACAAAATACCCTGACCGAGTGTTATTGGTCCTGACAGAAACTTGAGGGGTTGAGCACAAAAGTCCTATCCAAGTAATGAATTTGGAGTCAAAGCCGAATTTGTTTAGGGTGTAAAAAAGCTATTTCCACTCCACCCGGTCGACCGCTTTCTCTGCATCTAGGGATATGATGGCCTCAGAAGTGGTTGTGATAGAGGGATTATATATAATATTAAACAACAGTGGCAGATTAAAGAATGAGTGTCTGTTCTTAATAAATCCAGTTTGATCAGGGGAGATAATTAATGGGAGAACTGTTTCGAGATGCGCTGCCAGCAGTTTGGCTAGAATTTTACAGTTGACATTTAACAAACTAATTGGATGGTATGATGTGCAGTCAAGAGGGTCTTTTTTTTTTTTAAGGATAAGAGAGATATTTGCCTGGGTGAGAGTCTGTGGGAGAGCACCATTTACAAATGCTTCATTGTACATCTCAATTAGAATAGGGGTTATTTTGGAAAAAACTTTTTGTAAAACTCTGTCAAGTAGCTGTCAGGTCCAGGACTTCTCCCAGACTGAAGAGAACTGACAGCGTTAGACAATTCTTCGACAGGGACTCGTTACGTTCTGGTCCGTTCTGGCTGTTGTGAATAAAGAGCACTCCTGGGGTCGTGCGGTTTATGGGGCACGGGAGTTGCAATTAAAAAGAGATCTGTGCCTCTCAACTCATTCTTCCACACCGGCTCGCCACGATACTTTTCATTTTAGTTGGCAGCCCCCCTACTTAAACATCCTCTCGCGTGCCTGTACATGACAAAGAACAAGAACAAGTGAACTAATGAACTTTCTCCCACCTGCTGAAGCACCTTCCCAAACAAGATGCGTGCACCCCCCCCACCCATACAAGCTCCTGAGTACTTCCTAAGAAACACAGAAGACCTAGTAGACTATTAACACTCCTACCAAGCCGAGGTAGTGACAATTATATAGTAGTAAATAAAAATAAAATAAAATAAAAAGGACAGCTTAGGCAAGTTAAATAAACTGTGTTAAACCAAAAACACTGGTAGCATGACTGCTTGTGGCCTACAGTGTTTCTCATAAAAACCAAGTGATTAAAAAAAAAGACTAAATAAACCTCCTCCTCAAAACATACATAGAAGGTGATAGACAGGATATTATTGGGGAAAAAAAACCTTGAATATAGCCTATCTGGGAATTGTATTGGAAAGGTTCAGTTAATATGGGTTTAAGGAAATTATTGAAAAATTTTAATACATCTTACCTGAAAATTGTATTGGAAAGGTTCAGTTAACAAAGATTTATGAATACCGGCTGTTAAAGGATATTTTGAGTAGAGGTTAAGTGTTAGCACTGTCGATCCCGCCACTCTGGGTTGGAGGGGCGGCCCTCCTCAAGTCTGTTAATACAGTCAACCACAGAAGCTCCACAAGTTCCAGTGAGCTTGTGGAACGCTCTGCTTGGTAGAGTGATCTTAAGCTTGGCTGGGTAGAACAGGCCAAATTTAACACCTGGGCAAGAGTGCAGTAGGCATTTAGCATTTCCAAACTCTGAGTGTTTCTTGGCTACGGATGGGGCAATGTCAGGGAAGATGGAAACTATCTTGCCTTGGTGCAGGAGAGGGGCAGATTCACCCACCTGGTGCATGATCTGTTCTTTGACATGAAAATAGTTAGTTCTGATGATAAAAGGGCGTGGTGGGCCCCCATGCTTGGGCTTCTCTCGAAGGGATCTGTGGGTGCAGTCCAAGAGGGGCGTTTCATCCAGGTTTAGCACGTCCTACAAAAGTTGAGAAATTAACTCTCTCAGGTGGGGACCCTCAGAACCCTCTGGGACGCCCAATGGGTGATAGTTATTGCGTCTTGACCTTCCCTCCAGGTCCTCATATTTAGCTTGGAGCACTTCAACTTCACCTTTAAGAGTATTCACTGTGTTGCTGAGAATAGTTAAGTCATCACTGCAGGTGGTAGCTTAGAGATCAAGGTCCTTTATGGAAGAGCCCTGTGAGTTCAATGTTGACTGTAATGTAGCCATCAATGATTTTAGCTCATCTTTTATTAAACTCATTTCTGAGTGGAGCATTTTGGAAAATGTGTCAGTTTTTGAGTCCAATTTATCACATATGTCCCGCTTTATCCCTTCAATTGCTTTGATGAACATTTCCAAGTTAAGTGATGCGCCCTAGTCATTACAAACCCCCCCCCCCGGCGAATTGTTTTGCGAGGTTGATTGCTTAAGCAAGGTCGGGGCTCAGGGCGTCCAGGTATCTTAGTGGTCTATTATGTTGCCTACCAACATGGGGATCGCTGGTTCGAATCCCCGTGTTATCTCCGGGTTGGTCGGGCGTCCCTACATACACAATTGGCCGTGTCTGCGGGTGGGAAGCAGGATGTGGGTATGTGTCCTGGTCGCTGCACTAGCGCCTCCTCTGGTCGGTCGGGGCACCTGTTCAGGGGGAGGGGGAACTGGGAGGAATAGCGTGATCCTCCCACGCGCTACGTCCCCCTGGCAAAACTCCTCACTGTCAGGGGAAAAGAAGCGGCTGGCGACTCCCCTTGTGTCGGATGAGGCATGTGGTAGTCTGCAGCCCTCCCTGGATTGGCAGAGTGGGTGGAGCAGCGACCGGGACCATTCGGAAGAGTGGGGTAATTGGCCGGACAAAATTGGGGAGGGGAAAAAAAGCAAGGTCGGGGCTCTACCGAGGCCTGCCTCCATAGGGTTCCTTTTAGGCCGAGTCTTGGAGAGTTCTTTCTTTAGCAATCTATCAGACGGCCAAGGTTCTATCTATATTTCTAAGAACAGTCTGATAGAAATGTTCAGTTTACAGACCAGCTGGTAAAGTTCAATATTTATTATATGTGACAGTAGCATCGTTAGCGGCAGTGTTAGCTAACGAGCAATGTTAGCAGAAGTACTAGCAGGGAAGTAGCTTCTTTATTTAGCATCACAATTTACTCAATTCGTTCTTTGTTTCGGAGGGAATATGGCGTGAGTTTCCTCTGCGAGCAAAACAAATCCCGACGTGACAGAAAGTGTAGCCGTGAGGGATAATCGTGTTTGCAGCTTTCTAAAGTCAACAATGATTTCTTAGTGACATTTAGAGAGGTTGTTATCATGGCATATGGTTAAATCTTCCACTTCCTTCCGTAGGCCTTCTCATCACTGTCGCCTATAGGCCAATCATCTGTGAATGTAATGCTGCGGACTATAGCAGCATCATTATCTGATATCACAAAGTCTGCCACAATACGACTTTGATTCAATTCAATTCAGGGGCCTGCAATCAATATGACCCAATATCATATGCCCATTTAACACAATCAGTTACATTCATGTCAACCCACAAAAAGTAACTAAAATATGATTTGACAATTTTATTACTGAGCTCTTCCAGACATTTAAATGAAAAAAAGTCTGTTCTTTTTAATAAAAATAATAAAAATGGGGTGTCTGGGTATTGTATCAGTCTATTCTGTTGTCTACCAACATGGGGCTCGCCGGTTCGAACCCCCATGTTACCTCACACCAAACACACAGCACCGACACCACATCATTATGATTGATTTGGCAGCTGACCATCTTCGTGTTGTTCACATCACCACACCGACTGTCATGATTAGGCTATAGTTAGAAAAAAGATGCCCCCTTCTGATCTCAAGTCTCAGGTCGCTGCTGAAAAGCATTTTCAAATGCAAAACACTACTCCCAGAGGACACCGATTACACATTACATTCTAAGTTTTCAAAACAAATACGAATTACAAAACACTCAAAAGTAATTGAAATAAGTATTTCAAATACTTTTAATTAAAATACTGTCCTTCGTTGCTTGCATGCTCTCACACAAATACACTCTCAGCAGTACAGCTGCATTGTTGATAATGTGTATTTGGTGGGTAAATTTGGCTCTACCCATGTACACATATTAAACGTCAGGAGAGGCCTAGAAGTTATATCTAGACGTTTTAAAGTCTTTCAGCCTGAGAAATAAACTGGGCGACTATCCATCTTTCCCCACATGCAACCAGAGAATCTAGCTGCGGCAAACCAGCGGACAGTAAGAACAGGTGTGTGTGTACATGGCAATGTGTGCAGGCGTCCTGAATATATCACTGGAATAGTAAAAGCATTAAAGTTACGTGAACGCCATGGTGTAGGTTGTGCAACCATTTGGAGATGAGGCTGATGTCGCTGATGACGGTACGTTTTTAACCATATAAGTCAACAGAAAGGGGTGTTTTCTTGTGGCCCATGACAGGACAAGGCAGGCCTGCTGAAAAATGAAAAAGATTTCTCAGATACAAAAATATAATCATGTGTGTAGTACCAGCTCGTTTGCACTGCTTCACTGTGTGTTAGCGTCACCATTTCGAAGAAAACCTGTGTACCTAGTATGTGAGGTAAGCATGTATAGTTTGTCTTCACAAGTTGCCACAGCACAAAGACAGTTTATATGGACGTGTGTGCTGATTTGTATCAGAAATCAGATGATGACAGCCAAGTCTAACCAGCGCTTTTTGGAACAGGGTGCTTTAAACAGGCCCCATGTAAGCGTTAGGTGCCCTTGCTTGGGGGTGGGGGTGGGGGGAGGGCACATAGCATTGGGTATTGTCAGTACCAGAGACATGATAAGTAATCTTGTGATTTGTAGGAAGCCTACCTAATCCACCGACAGTCATGAACCCGTGCTGGCCTGGATTCAGATTCTACCAGATTTTTTTTTAATCTGTCCTCCCTATTCTTTGGTCCTCTCAGCCCGATAACAAGAAAGAATGGCAGTAATTCAGAAACCTTCATGATTCTTTAGCCTTTTTAAGTTGCATACAGGCGCGGGGGATGAATTTTATCTCATAATCCACAATTTTACAAAAGAGTGAGTGCTCGGGCTGGAGTCAAAATGTGTTTTAACGGTTCAAGATGAATCCAGTGAGTGTAAAACTGCAACGTCAGCTTTTTATGAAATCCGGTCAAACACAGCTCGTCCTCTTCTTGCGCACACGCTCACACACACACACGCTCACACACACACACGCTCACACACACACACGCTCACACACACGAACGCACACACGCACACGCTCACACACACGCACGCACACACACCTTACCTGTGCGAAGTACAGGTTGAGGAGGCATAAGGTGAAGAACTGCAGACACACGGGGAAGCAGTAGAGCAGCCAGTAGGGCCAGGGCTGCAGCTGGTTCGCCTGCACCACATTTCTGAAGTAGAAGGAGAAGAGCGTGGTCCTCAGGGCGGCCCACAGCAGGCACAGGAACAGAAAGACGCTCTGGTAGCTCAGGCGCTTGTGTCCGTAGTGCAGGATCAGCCACAGCTGGAGGTACACGAATATAAACAGCAGCGAGTAGAAGACCGTGTAGACGACGGTGAGGCTGAGTTCCAGAGTGGGCGAGATGTCACTCCGGAGCAGCTGGTCGGGGGACTCTTTGACTGAAGTAAACATATTAAAATTGACCCCGTTTTTGGGCGAAAACATCTCGAGACGTTCGGCCGTTTTTAAAAATACGACGGCTCGGATCTACGCACGAACGCCGAATTTAGGTCAAACTTGGCTCGAGCGCTGTCATTACAACAAAAAACCCGACGGCCGTCCAGTAGAAACGAGATAAAAACAGTTCATCCTGAAGAGAAGTGGCACGGGGAACGGCTTCGCAATATCAATCCGAGATTTTGCTGAAGCAATGGGAGTTTTAAAAAAAAACGCTAGAATAAAAATAGACAAACACCAAATGGTCCAGAAAGACAGAACCCCCCTAACAATCTCTGCAAAGCCGTTCTCTGCAAAAAACAACTTGGGGAGGGGGTCAGAATCAGCTGGGATGCAGTTTAGACCCACCTACCTGCGCTCATATTGAAGGGAAACTAGCTGTCCGGGAGCCGCCATCTTGGCTCATCATCGATAGCTTTGCTATTGGAAAACCGAGCCACTCCGGAACCACATTCACTACCCAGTTTCCGTGGTGCTCTTCCTTCTCCGCCCATTATGTCGTTGCTCCAATTAAGATGCAGCCCTCCGTCCAGCCTCCAGAAAGCGCTCAGCGGATTGGCTGGCGATGATGTCAGCTGTTGAAGCGGCCGCCTCTTCCTCATGTTATTGGTCACAAATGAACTGAAAGCGCGTTAGCTCATTGGCTTGTTTGGGCACGTGGTCTGTGTAGCAGGAAATACAATTATCAAAACGAGTTGGAGTATGACTGCGGCGTCGCTCGAGGTTTAACATTTAACCTTGTTTTGCATATAATGTGCAAAATGTGGCGTTTGGTCTGCGCAGACCTGCTGGCGACGTGTAGCCACGCTTCAAAGAGAGAGAGTAGCGTTAGCTAGCGAGGCGTGAGGTGTAGCCGTCAGAGGAAGCGGGTAAGCTAGGTGAAGCCGCTGGTACACGTTTACACCGCAAGTGGAAAGTCTGGTTCGCCTTTGCGACCTCAGTCGTCTCCCAGCCTTGCCTCGTTCACGTCGTTCTCTGGAAGACTCCCCTTTGGCTTCTTTACTTGCGCCGTTACACTTCCTTAAGTCGCAAAGTAGAAGTAACGTTGACTTTTGGTCGTAAGTACGGCGCCGCTGGTGACGTCCAGCAGGGAGGGAGGGAGGGAGGCGGCACACCTCCCCTGCTTTGGGTCGTTGTGGCCCCAGTCGCCCATGCTGACACAAGCCCGGCAGGTTGGCACCTTAGATAAGGTAACAAAGCCCCTTTCCGCTTTCACACCAAAACACAACGAGCAACTGGATTTGCACCCTTCTGACTAACTGCTGCAAGTTGTAAACGGCTGAAACTCAGCCACCTGCAGACAGAGGTGCTGCTTCTTGGCCTTTCGATTCTCAAGTTTGATTATAAAGATTTCTTCAAAAGAAGCTATTTTTGATTTAAAGAAAAAGGAGTTGTTCAGTATGTTGTTGTTTTTTAAATAGCTTTCAATGATGTAGAATGCAGACATTTGTAGTGATTCCATCTCTAACAGTTACACAGAAGACATCCATCATGGTGTGGCTGTGTATTGCCATGTGCTGGCTGTGGACAAGCCAAGGACGGTGCACAGTGACGCCAAACACCTCAGGTTTAATTGAATACACAGCTGATGGCTTCTTGGAGAAACTGAACTCCGGCAAGACACTCTTCGTCTACTTTGGGTACCACGGTAAGTTGCCTGGACGGCTGTATAACTAAGTAAATGCCTAAATAATGGAAACAATTTGTATTGTTCAACAGCACTTTAAAATGTTAGATTCACAGCAGTAGTAGAAAAGACAAAGCTTTATAGTAGCTACGCAGGCAGGCAGGGATCCCAGTGGAACCATGAGGGACGAAGGCTCCTAATTGCTGTTTTCAAGGGACATTAACAGTTAGCTATGACATTATGTAAGCCTTAGACAAGACTAATGTGTGGCGGCACGGTGGCACAGTGGTTAGCGCAGTCGCCACACAGCAAGAAGGTTCTTGGTTCAAGCCCCCGGGTAGTCCAACCTTGGGGGTAATTCCAGGTCGTCCACTGTGTGGAGTTTTCATGTTCTCCCTGTGTCTGTGTGGGTTTCCTCCAGGGGCTCCAGTTTCCTCCCACAGTCCAAAGACATGTAGGTCAGGTGACTCAGCCGGATTAAATTGTCCCTAGGTGTGAATGTGTGTGTGTGTGTGTGTGGGCCCTGTGTGTGTGGGGGCCCTGTGTGATGACCTGGTGGCCTGTCCGGGGTGTCTCCCCGTCTGCCGCCCAATGACTGCTGGGATAGGCTCCAGCATCCCCGGGACCCTGAGAGCAGGGTAAGCGATTCGGATAATGGATGGATGGAAGACTAATGTTGCATCCTGACAGCACACAGATGTGACTGAGTGAGCAGACCGTTTACTTTGTAGGATCCTTGCCGCCAGGAGAAAATACAGTGGACAAGGCGTCTGAAAGCAAATAGAAACTCTTTGATGGAAATGTAGACTGAGAAAGAAGTAGGTTTGAAAATCTAGGTTACATTTATCCTGGACTTCGCTGGCAAGGATTTGTAGTTGGTTCCAGCACTTGTTTACTCAGGTAGCCAGGAATGTGCTGTCAGGGATTTCAGGCCACAAAGGCAGCTTCTTCAGTAGCCAAAAAGAACAGCAACCGCCTCCGGCTCAATACAGAGAATGCCATTTGGAACTCAGCGTCACGTAATCTCTGCTGACATTTGCTTTCCTAAAGCAAGTGTTAAGACTACCCTGAAACATGTTTTTACATTTTTATTTTTTCTGTTGTGTGGTGTTTCCATACAGCTTATTAGTCACTTAAAAATATGCAAAATAGAAGGGGTGTAACGACCCATCGACCTGTGTCAATATCGATTCAACAAACAGTCATCGATGCAAAGTGAAAACATCGATCCATATAATCTTTAACATACGCTGAGGATGTGAACCTTTTAAAGCTCGATATCTCTATATACCTCTGAGCATAGAGATAGACCCTTGTAAATCCAAGATGATGAGGCGAAGGTGTGCATGTTCACAACTGAAAAGTCACGAAGTCACTAAGTTAGCTGATAAAAAATATTAAACGTGAACATAACCATGAGAAATGTTGCACTTTACAGTGAACAACAGGAGGTCCCTTTTTATGTATTTAGTTTTTGTTTTTAGATTTTTTACCCCTTTTTCTCCCCAATTGTACTTAGCCAATTACCTCACTCTTCCGAGCCATCCCGGTTGCTGCTCCCCCCCTCTGCCGATCCGGGGAAGGCTGCAGACTACCATATGTCCCCTCCAATACACGTGGATAGATAGAACCTTGGCCGTCTGATAGATTGCTAAAGAAAGAACTCTCCAAGACTCGGCCTAAAAGGAACCCTATGGAGGCAGGCCTCGGGAGAGCCCCGACCTTGCTTTTTTTCCCCTCCCCAATTTTGTCCGGCCAATTACCCCACTCTTCCGAATGGTCCCGGTCGCTGCTCCACCCACTCTGCCAATCCAGGGAGGGCTTCAGACTACCACATGCCTCATCCGATACAAGGGGAGTCGCCAGCCGCTTCTTTTCCCCTGACAGTGAGGAGTTTTGCCAGGGGGGTGTAGCGCGTGGGAGGATCACGCTATTCCTCCCAGTTCCCCCTCCCCCTGAACAGGTGCCCCGACCGACCAGAGGAGGCGCTAGTGCAGCAACCAGGACATATACCCACATCCTGCTTCCCACCCGCAGATACGGCCAATTGATGCCTGGCCAAGCCAGAGGTAACACGGGGATTCGAACTGGCGATCCCCATGTTGGTAAGCAACGGATTAGACCGCTACACTATCTGGACGCCCATTAAAACAATTTCTGTGTGTGTGTGTGTGTGTGTGTGTGTGTGTGTGTGTGTGTGTGTGTGTGTGAGAGAGTGAATTACATCTGACATGAAGGATCATCGGTCATATTCTCTCCGTCTCTCTCTCTCTCCAGTCTCTCCCACCATCTCTCTCTTCTTAGCTCAGTTGGAGAAGTCTGCAGTGGCGCTGCATGATTATGGGATATCGGTTGCTAAGGTAACTTATGGCCACTCCGCCTCAAGAACAGGGTTTGAACTGAGAATAGAAACTTTTAGGTTTATAGTTTATGTTTGCCATGATGATATAACAGGACTTGCTGTCACACCATCACCACATCAATTCATTTTAGTGGGTGGATGAAATAACATGGATGATGGGTGTCTCTTTATTTCTCATTAATTTGTCCAAATGAGTTAAAGTATATTAAGATTTGATGTGAGTCTATGAATGAGGTATCGATATGTCAGTAGACAGCAAATGGATAATGTTTTAGTACTTTTTGCTTGCTGGATGAATAATAGAGTAGCTTTTGTTTTGTCTCTCCAGGTAAACTGCAGTCAAGAGTGGGTTGTCAAATTCTGCACCGGAGAGAAAATCATGAAGAAAGCCTTTCTTTTCAGGTATGCTGAATAGACACACACACACACACACACACACACACACACACACACACATACATATATATATATACGTGTATTGTGGCAGGATGAGGAAAAACACAGGAGATGAAGGCGAGTTTGATGTTTATTCCTCAACTCCAAAAACCAAACTCCAGCAGGAACAACCCTGCACCAGCGAGCCCGGGAACGTAAACCATGCCCTCAGCTCACAGCCCTGCTGAGTGAGAGGCACAGCCCCTAGTGTCCGCCACACAGCCTCCCCCCGAACACCCAGAAGGGACTCCTGGAAATAAAATCAGTGTCTTACTGGAGGCTTAAGCAGCCTGCCATAACGCCTGCGCCGTTGTTCCAGTGGCCTGGCGCCGTCGAGTTTTCGATTCGATTCACTCCCTCTTGCACCCTGGAGTTTGGGCGTCGGTGAAGTTGGTCAGTTCCAAGTTCGTCTGGCCTGGCCTCCGCAAGGACGTCAAGGGGTGGGCGGCTGCATGTGTAGCGTGCCAGCACGCTAAGGTCCACCAGCACACTAAGTCGCCCCTCGAACCGTTTCCGATCCCGGCCAGACGTTTCGACCACGTGCATGTGGACCTGGTGGGCCCTCTACCTTCTTCACAGGGTTTTACGCACCTGCTAACAATGGTAGATCGGACCACCAGGTGGCCAGAGGCTGTCCCTCTGTCCTCCACAACATCCTCGGATGTTGCACGCGTGTTTCTTTCCTCCTGGGTCACCCGTTTCGGCACTCCGTCAGATATCACCTCAGACAGGGGCCCACACTTGCGCGATCCTTGGGTGTGCAGGTACACCGCACTACCGCGTACCACCCTCAGGCTAACGGCTTGTGTGAACGTTTTCACCGGTCGCTGAAGGCAGCGCTGCGCTCTCGGATGGTAACTGGGTGGATCGTTTACCTTGGGTTATGCTCGGGTTGCGTTCAGCTCCTAAGGAGGACCTCGACGCGTCACCCGCTGAGCTGGTGCTCGGTCAGCCGCTCCGCGTCCCTGGGGAGTTTTTGCCTGGGAGTTCTGCTCCTCGACCCCGTCCGGCCGTTTATCCTTTTTTGTCCGACAGCACTCGGGTTCCAGGCCCCGTTCACCACTGTTTTCCGCGGTCGTTCGTGCCTGCGGAGCTCATGTCGGCTCGTTTTGTTTTTGTACGGCATGATGCTCACCGCTCGCCCCTCCAACCCCCATATGATGGCCCATTTCGGGTTCTTGAGACGGGTCCTAAGGGTTTTGTGCTGGATATGGGTGGGCGTAGGGAGCGTGTCACGCTTGATAGGCTTAAACCGGCGCACAGGGCGGCAGGCGAAGTTGTGTTTCCGGCCCAGGTTCCCCGTCGGGGTCGTCCTCCTTCCAGGACCCCGGCAGTGTCTTCACGGGTTCAGCATTCTGCTTCTCAGCTGGCATTGGACTGGGATTGTCTGTAGATATTTTTAAATATTTTGCACTCTTGCTCTTTTTTTTAAAATAAATTTATTTCTGATTTTTCCCTTTTTTCTCCCAATTTAGTGGCCAATCGATCCCTATTTTAATTCAAACACCCACCCTCGTACTGCATGCGTTCGCCAACTGCATCTCTCCGGCCGGCAGTCTCAAAGGAGACGCCTCCCCACTTTCGTGACAAGGCGACTCCAGGCCGAACCACTGTTTTTTCCGACACATACAGAGACGCATTCACGTGACAAACACAAGCCGACTCTGGCCCCTCCTGAAGACAGCGTTACCAATGATTGCTACTTCATCGAGTCCGGCCATAGTCGGATCTGACGAGACCGGGGTGCGAACCCAAGTCCCCAGTGGGCAACTGCAACTCTTTTTTAACTTATTGTTGCCTTTTGGTCTTCATGTGTGTATATCCTATACTGTGTTTGCTGTGTTTGTCTGTGTCTGTCTGTCTTGCACTGTTTGGTGAAGCCACAGCCCTCATTTCATTTTTAACATGTGCCTGCACATTGTTTTTAATGACAATATATTGAATTGAACTGAATATCATACCACATTAGCTATGTTAATCCAGATGATCTAAGCAGTTTAATTACCTCGAACCCCTTTCCTGCTCCCATCTCGTCACTCCCCGATCTTATGGACAATAATACTTTATCTTCTGCACTTGATAATTTAGCCCCCCTGAAAACATGGGTTGTCTCATTTGCCCATACTGCTCCCTGGTTGCACCAAGACTGGACTTGCTGTTCACAAACAATTGTATTTGGATCATATACGCCATTACAAAAATGCTCTTTCAACAGCTAAAGCATCCTATTATTCAAATATCATCAGTACATTTGAAGGGAATACTGGAACTCTCTTCTCCACAGTTAAAAGGTTACTTAAGCCACCTGAAACCAATGTGAACAGTAACCTTTCTAATGAACAATGCCCTTCTTTTTTGAAGTTTTTCAAACTCCAAAATTAGTACCATTCATGAGCAGCCAGCCTCTGCTAACATCATGCAGACTGACTTACTATCAGCAAGCGCCATGAAACTGTCCCCATCTGTATGTGTCTTCCAACTGAAAAATCAAATTTCTGAACTTATTACAGAGTCTAGCACTTTGACATATCACCTGGATCCAATTCCCACAACCTGAGTTAAAACATGTCTGCCCTCTATCATCTGCCTGATAACCTCCATCATCAACGCCTCTCTGTCCACTTTTACAGTTCCCCCTTCACTGAAGGTTGCCATAATCAGCCCAACTCTTAAAAAAAAAAAGAAAGAAAAAAGGATTCTATTGACAAAAACAACTACCGGCCTATCCCCAATTTACCATTCATTTCCAAAATCCTTGGGAGGGTAGTTGCATCTCGACTCCAAATCTACGATAATAGTAGTCTCTTTGAACAATTCCAATCTGGCTTTCACCCCAATCGTAGCACAGAAACAGCCCTGGTTAAGCTCACTAATGATCTCCTTCGTGCAGCTGACTCCAGTCTACTCTCTATCCTCATCCTCTTTGACCTCACTGCAGTCTTTGATACTGTATCCCGTCAGCTCCTCATGAATCACCTGGTTAGCGTTGGAGTTGCGGGCACTGTGTATCAGTGCTTTGCTTCCTACCTTACAGACAATACATATTTTATACAAATTCAGAATTACTGGTCATAAAATTTGATAGTTCTTCATGGAGTTCCACAGGGTTCAGTGTTAGGGTCATTCCTGTATATTATTTACCTCCTGCCTCTTGGCAACATCTTCCAGCACTATGGTATTCATTTCCACTGCTGTGCTGATGATAAATGGCTTCATGTGCCCACTAAGCCCACTTCCACTCTCCCCTCCAGTACCCTCACTGCTTCTTTCCATGATATACAGATATGGATGACTAACAATTTATCTGAAATTCAACAGTAATAAAACTGAGCTACTCCTCATTGGCACTAAAGCTACACTCTCATAAACTAATATTTGCTCACTCCCCATTGCTGGAGCCACCATACCTGTCTCCGCTCAGGCTAAGAGCCTTGGTGTTATTCTAGATAGTACTCTTTGCTTTTCCAGTCATAAACAATGTCTCCTGGACTGCCTTTTTCCATCTGCGAAACATCTCCAGACTACGCCCTGCTTTAACACAACACTGGACGGAAGTCTTAGTCAATGCTTTGGTCACATCATGCATTAACCAAAGTTGAATCAAGTGCAACTGGACTTGGTATATATCCGTGAAGACGTTTCGCCTGTCATCCAAGAGGCTTCCTCAGTTCGTATCTTTCTGACTAGACCAAGCTAGTCTGACTGGCTGGTGATGAGACTCAGTATTTATCCTCTAGGAGTCGTTGTCACAGCTATTGATATGCGTGGCTCTTTGTGATCCGATGTTTACCAACGCCCGTCGCTAACAGAGCCATACATATGAGTGGCTCTTTTGTGTACCGATGTTATGGCCGCGCCCATCGTTATCGGAGCTATTGATATGCGTGGCTCTCCTGTGCTCCGATGTCCAGCCGCGCCCGTCGCCATCGGAGCTATTGATTTGCATTTGTTTAGCAGCGATGGTTGTTGGGGGTGTTAGGTTCGACTTCATTGTTCAGTGGTCATGAGAGTCGTTGGAGCCGTTAGTGACCGACTTGTTCTTGGAGGCCAGGCTTCTTGAGTCTCCTGGGTAGAGATGAGAGGATTGGCATTGTAAGTGGGAGATAGGTGGTGTCGCAGACCTCCTCCTCTGTCGAGGGATGGTTTTTCCAGTTTCGCATAGATGGCTTCCTTCACCCCTCTTTCAAACCATCTATCTTCTCAAAGAAAAAACCATCCATGCATATCAATAGCTCTGACAATGACTCCTAGAGGATAAATTCTGAGTCTCATCACCAGCCAGTCAGACTAGCTTGGTCTAATCAGAAAGGCATGAACTGAGGAAGCCTCTTGGATGAGAGGCGAAACGTCTTCACGGATATATACCAAGTCCAGTTGCACTTGATTCAACTCCTTTGGATAACCATGACCTGGATGAATGAGAACATTCACTGACATCACGCATTAACTACCTCAATGCAATCCTGGCAGGCATCCCCAACCAACTTATTCACCAACTTCAACTCATCCAGAAGCCTGCAGCATGGATTATTACACGTTCAAAGTCCACTGACCATGTCTCTCCCCTGCTGATTCAACTACACTGGCATCCTTGGTCATAGCGGATTAATTTTAAATTTTTATTATTAACATTCAAAGCTCTTCATAATTTATCCCCTGCTTATCTCACAGACCTCCTTCAGACTTACTCCCTTGCAGTCTTCACCAGCAGGTGTATTGGCACTACCACCCATCAACCTCAGCATAATGGGTGCCAGTGCTTTCTCCTATGTTGCACCCAAACTCTGGAACTCCATTCTCTGTCACATCCGCTTACTGGACTCCATTACAGAATTCAGAACTGCTCTTAAAACCCAACTTTTTTAAACTAGCTTACTCACTTTAACAGCATTAACAGCATTAAATTCACTTTTTTTTTATAGCTCCTGCTTATGCATGCTCCATTGCTTGTTGTGTGTTTTATTGTTCATTGCATTAATATTTTTTACTGCTTTATTTTATTGTATTTGATGTAAGGTGATTTTGAGTGTCATGAAAGGTGCCTTTAAATAGAATATTTTTTATTATTATCATTTACTTTCATCCAAAGCAGGATCAGGCAGACTACAACATTGGAAGACCATTGTATTAAGTTAACATGTTTATGAGACAGAGCAGCATCTGCATCCAAAATTCAAAGCTAGCTGAACAAAATGCCCTACCTCAGTTAGTAAACCTGCAGTCAAAAGACAATGCAAAAAATTCAGTCTTTATGGAAAAGTAGCAGTTTCCAAACCACTTCCTCAACCTCATAACAGTTCGAAACAGTTTGATGGGTCCAAAAATATCAAAATTTCCTTTTTGGCCACCATAATATGCATATAATCAAGCTTCAAATTTCTGATACCTGTTTGTCTCATTCCTACTTGGATCCCTCTTTCTGATCTTAGGAGCACTGAGTTACTGAAGAGTTTTGATGTGGACATAGTGTTTGACATCAATGCCATTGTCTCACACACACTGTTGTAAGTAACCTGTCCCTTGTTATTTCTGTTTCTACATAGATGACTGTATAGGTATGCAACTTTCATGCAACCTAATGTATTAACCGTATTAAATACGTCAGCCTGAGTACACTTTTAAAGAGTAACTAAACCCTAGCTCATTTTGTGAGTTTTCTGACATCTGCAGGTAAAAAAACCCCCCCAAAAAACCAGCTAAAGGCTTAAAAACATGGCAGACTGGTCTTGGCACTCTGTGATGTTAGCATAGCAGGATAAACACAGCTGCCGATAATGACATTATCAATGAGACTGTTTGATTTAGTTGTCCCAGCACATCTATCAGCATTGACAGACAGACAGAACCAGCACTAACAATTGTCAGTAGTGCTCTGAATGCACTCTATATCCAACAGAGCCATTATTACTGTTGTTAGCTACAGCTGTGTTTATCCTGCTATGCTAGCGTCTCACCAAGACCAGCCTACAACTACAAATATCAGCTCAATATAAAAAAAGTGGGATGTGAGACGATATATCACATTTGGTGAGCACCAAATGAACGCATGTTCCGAACCGCTGTCCCCACTCAGGTTAAAAAGAGGCACGGTACTAGCACAGGGATAAATGATTAAGTTTATCCATCTGGCGTCATAGCTGAAGAAGCCATCTGGATGAATGGTAGCATGTCTTCAAAATGAAAACTAACATCCAGTGAATAGATTTCACCTGTTCTGGGTGCTTCCTTGTCAGTTTCCTGTAGGAGGGCTTAGCTTGGTCTGTTATGCCTGAGCTGGATGTAAATTCCGAATTACCTCAAACACCATGAAATTATTTAAACTTTTTAAAATTATTTATTTTCCAATTATCTATTTATCTTTAAAACATTTTTTTTTATTTTTAAATGCCTTTTTAAACCCTTTGTATACCTCTAAGAGCATTAGAATGTGCTATTCATTCTTATCCTATCAGTTTTGTCATCCACTGATACTGCGCAATACAATAAGTGCAAACTCCACCTATCAACCACATTATATCAAATCAGCTAGCATATAATAAAACTAGATTCACTCCTGTACACTCTAAAAATGTTGGTGTTATTGTTGCCATGTATCAGTATTGGTACACGTGATCCCCTCTCTCATTGCCAGAACTACAGCACCAGGGTCTTAGAATTAAAAATGTTTTGATAACTTTTTGCACTCTTGGATGACATTTAAGGTGTTGTTTTTCTTTTGATGCATTGCCTGAGTTTCTTCTCCCTGTCTGAATCCCTTTCCTTTCCCTGTCTGAACCCCTTTCTTCTCCCTGTCTGAACCCCTTTCTTCTCCTGAGTTTCTTCTCCCTGTGTGAATTCCTTTCTTCTCCCTGTGCGAATTCCTTTCTTCTCGCTGTGTGAATCTCTTTCTTTCAGTGCCATTCTCTTTGATGAGTTAAGGTATGTTTGGTCAGACGCTGATCTTCAGGCTTTGGAGAGGACAGCCAGAGGGAAGACGGACATGGTGCTGGGATATGTCCAGATGCTGGGAACCCAAGGTACAGTGGGTTTAAAGAAGGAAAGTGAGAATAAATGGGGGAGGGGTAGATGGAAGGAGGAAGGTGGTAACGGGTGACACACCTGAGTCAGTGAATTAAGAATTGCGTCTCAGTTGGAAGGCTGTACCCTACTAATGATGAATTTATAGGCCGAATTTGGAGGACACATCTTATTTATCCTTCACAGCCCCAGATATCCCAAAGTCCTTTGTGCATCTGTCAGTGACCTTTATTTTATTTTGTTTTATTTAACTAAACAAAAACAAGAATACAAAATAATTTTCAAATGCAGTGACTTAAGTATTTGCCCTGATGGATAACAGTTTACTTTAGTAGCCTGGTTGGCTTGCTAATTATATAATTTAGAGACTAAGTATAAAACTGAGGTGTTGATTAAACTCAGAGCCCCAAATGACAATTTATTCGTTAGCTGGAGCAGGAAGATATGCTAAGTGTTTGGCAGTAATTTATATCTTTTGTTTATACATGAAGATTATACATACATGGAGGCACAGAGACCTTTATTTGCTGTAAAAAGAGGCTGCATTGGGTAAAATGGTAAATGGAATAATTCATTTTTTATAAGGGTGGGGGGTATTTGACATAATTTTGTTACCAAGTTTTTTCCATTAGCATTAGGCCTACGTTTTTTTTTTTTGGTAACCATTTCAAAATGCTCAGTAAATTCATTTTTATTTTAAAACTCAGTACTCGTGTGTTAATGACAAGCAATGTTTCCAACTGTATTAAGCTACATTTGAATAATAGTGTTCGGTAAGTGTGTAATAACATGTCATTTCTTATAGTTATTATTTATTTAACACTGTCAAAACTTAAAAATGTAAAAGATTTATAATAACTTACTTGGCCATGTTGTCCGCTTTCCCTATAAAAACTTTGCTGGTGGTGACGGGCTGCTTGCTGAAGATGAGTTTCCAAAATCTTTGTTTTTTCTTCAAAAATTAAGAACGTTATCAAAGTATAGATCGCTGTGAGATTCCTCTCTATCTTCACTATCTGCCAGGGCTTTTTTCCACTCAAAGCGTTGGTCCTGTGTGGATAATTGTAGGAAATGTCATTGACTGGTTCATCCTTCATAGGCTGTCTCATTTCATGTGCTGTAGCCTACGTAGGATACATAGGTAGGGTTACCAACATTCTATCCCAGGAAAATGGGACAGGAGGGACAGGAGGGCGGGGGTAATCAAGAAAAAATTGCCAGAGTAACAGCCTACATGCCTCTTTGTATAGGTAGCCCAGAGCCTTATATAATAATAATAATAATAATAATAATAATAATAATAGAAATAATAGTAATATTTATTATTTTTATTATCATTATACAAATTTCCTTTAGCTTTTCATGCCATAATACAACATAATACCCGAGCGGGTCCATTCCTTGGGCCCAGGGTTAGAATGAGGTAGATGTCTATTTGATGGACAGTGCCTTTCTTAGGATATGAGATGTTCCAAGTAGTGCCATCTTCTGTAGTTCTTGTATTCTGGTGTTACCCAGGATCTGTTGGGTGTATTTCTCCCTCCCTTTTTTTTACAAGTCCCAGGGCTCCTATCACTACTGGTATGGTTGTGGTTTTCATTCCCCACATTCGTTCAGTCTGGATTTCAAGGTCTTTATATTTGGACAGTTTTTCAGTTACTTTTACTGAGGTGTTCCTCTCAGTCGGGATGGACATGTCGATGAGTAGGCAGCTTTTTTCTTTTTTGTTCTTGATGATGATGTCTGGTCTGTTGGCCTTTATCTCACAATCTGTTTGTACTGGTATGTCCCATAAGATTGTGATGTCATCTTTTTCTGTTACTGTTTGGGGCTCGTGGTCGTACCGTTTTTCTTTTGTGTTGATGTTGAATTCTTTGCAGATGTTCCAGTGCAGGTATGTGGTGGCTTTGTTTTGTCTTTGTAGGTATTCAGTTTTGGCCAGCTCAGGGCACCCTGCCACCATATGGTCAATGGTTTCCTGGTATTGACCACAAATCCTGCACGCTGGGTCTGTGCCATCTTTGAAGATTTTGCTCCGGTAGTAACTGGTCTTGATGGCCTGGTCTTGGGCAGCGATGATAAAGCCCTCTGTTTCGGATTTCAGCCCAGCTGTTTTGAGCCATATGTTGGTCTACATCTTTCTCACCTACTCTTTGTGGGTATTGCCCGTGCATTTGTTTCCCTTCCCATTTTTGTTTCATTTGTTCTTGGGGGTGACACTTTGCTTTTTGTTTGACTTTTCGGATGTGGATGGTTGGAGCTTCATTTTCAGGTTGCGGTGTTTCGGGGAGGTTGAGCTCTCTTCTGAACATTGCGGCTAGGTTAGCTACGGAGTACTTTTTGTTTTGTTTTTATTATTATTATTATAGTTATTATTATAGTTATTATTATTATTGTCTGCGGCATGCGAAGTGATACACTCTGTATTAAGTTGATATTTTCCCAAACAGTCCATTATAGCTCAGTGGATGCCATTGGCCGTTTCATCACGGTTTTCATAAAAAACAAGTAGTTTACACTGCACTCAATCGGATGGATTAAAGTATCTAAGGCACACCGGAAACATGTTTCGGTTCCCCTTGTTTGAGGCATCCGTGGCGACTGAGAAATAGACTGGCTCGTGCTGACCTTCAGTTGGAGACAGATCCTTCAGAATATCTCGTACAGTTTTCGGACCAAGCACACTGGTTGTTATAATCTCAGCTTTGGTTCTTCCACTTTGGATTTTCTTTGTGATATTGGAATCGTTAAACATTGCTGTTAGGGTTTGTGGAAGACCCCAAGCGCACGACACCAGGCAGAGATAGAGTTCGCCGAAACTGGCGTGCTTTGTTAATAGTTCATACAAAGGTCCAACGAGACAACATGCATGGCAGCGAAAAGAGTCCAGCAATCCACTTTGCGGGTAGTCCCCAACAAACAGAGAAAGTACGAGAAAACTCACGGGTAATCCAAATTGGGAATGTGGCAGGATGATTCCGCAGGGAAAAAAACTCCAGAGAGAAACTAGCAATTCCATGGGCTGAGATAAACTCGGAGAGAATACACAGGGAGGGAAGAGTAACCACTTCAACGAGGAGGTTACAGCACGAACTGGCAACGAGCTCTGGGAGACCAGCAAATTAAGCCCAGCCCTGACGACTTAAGCCCAGCCCTGACGAGCTGATTGGCTGCAGGCGTGGGATGGGCAAGCCGTAACAATTGCCCTGTTAAGCTTATTGTTACAGTCCATGCTGTTGTAGCTCAGTCCGTGTTTAACTGTATTGTAATGATCACAGATGAATACGCTCGGTAGCCCTTGGCTAAGGGGTCGGACCCTTTAGTCGACTGGTTAACGTTGTTGCCCGTGGTGTGGGAGCCACGAGTTCACGTCCCGGCTGTGACGGTCCAGCCGGGCTGCCCCCCAAATTCGCTACATTGGTGTCAGAAGTGCGATGTTGAGACACGTTAGGCTAACGGTTCGGACCCTTTAGTCGACTGGTTAATGTAGTCGCTTGGGGTGCGGGAGCCCCAGGTTCGCGTCCTGGCTGTGGCGATTCACGGGGACGCGAATCCCGAAGGAAGGGGGCAGTGTAACGATAACGGATTAATAGGCGGCTGCCCCCTGAATTCACTGTATTGGTGTCAGAAGTGGGGGGGGGGGAGTGGGATGAACCCAGCCACTGAGGATGCACAAGCCAGTGCATCCTTAGTGCCGGTCCCAAGCCCGTACAAATGGGGAGGGTTGCGTCAGGAAGGGCATCCGGCGTAAAATCTTTGCCAAATCAAATATGCGGATCATAAATAAGACTTGCATACCGGATCGGTCGAGGCCCGGGTTACCAACGACCGCCACCGGTACTGTTAACCAGCAGGGTGTCGGTGGAAACTATGCTACTGTTGGGCGAAGGAGAAGGAGAGGGGGAAAGCATGTCCAGAGGCAGCTAGAGAGGAGGAAGGGTAGGCATGTGGAGGTGAGAGTTGGAACTTTGAATGTTGGCACTATGACTGGTAAAGGGAGAGAGCTGGCTGACATGATGGAAAGAAGAAAGGTAGGCATACTGTGTGTGCAAGAGACCAGGTGGAAGGGGAGTAAGGCCAGGAGTATCGGAGGTGGGTTCAAACTCTTCTACCATGGTGTGAATGGGAGGAGTAATGGGGTAGGGGTAATTCTGAAGGAAGAGTATGTCAAGAGCGTGCTGGAGGTGAAGAGAGTGTCAGACAGAGTGATGAGTATGAAGCTGGAAATTGAAGGTTTATTGCTGAATGTTATCAGCGCATATGCCCCGCAAGTTGGGTGTGAGATGGTTGAAAAAGAAGAATTCTGGAGTGAGTTGGACGACATGGTGGAGAGGGTACCCAAGGAGGAGAGAGTGGTGATTGGAGCGGACTTCAATGGACATGTTGGTGAAGGGAACAGAGGTGATGAGGAGGTGATGGGAAGGTATGGAGTCAAGAAGAGAAATGTGGAAGGACAGATGGTGGTCGATTTTGCGAAAAGGATGGAAATGGCTGTGGTGAATACATATTTCAAGAAGAGGGAGGAACACAGGGTGACGTACAAGAGTGGAGGAAAGTGCACACAGGTGGACTATATCTTATGTAGAAGGCGCCATCTAAAAGGGATTGGAGACTGCAAGGTGGTGACAGGGGAGAACGTAGCTAGGCAGCATCGGATGATGGTCTGTAGGATGACTTTGGAGACCAAGAAGAGGAAGCGAGTGAAGACGCAGCCGAAGATCAAATGGTGGAAGTTGAAGAAGGAAGACTGTTGTGTGGAGTTCAGGCAGGAGTTAAGACAGGCACTGGGTGGTAGTGAAGAGTTGCCAGATCGCTGGAAAACCACTGCAGAAGTAGTGAGGGAGACAGCTAGGAAGGTACTTGGTGTGTCATCAGGACAGAGGAAGGAAGACAAGGAGACTTGGTGGTGGAATGAGGAAGTACAGCAAAGTATACATAGGAAAAGGTTGGCAAAGAAGAAGTGGGATAGTCAGAGAGATGAAGAAAGTAGACAGGAGTACAAGGAGATGCAGCGTAAAGCAATGAGAGAGGTGGCAAAGGAAAAAGCGTATGGTGAGTTGTATGACAGATTAGACACTAAGGAAGGAGAAAAGGACTTGTACCGATTGGCTAGACAGAGGGACCAAGCTGCAAAGGATGTGCAGCAAGTTAGGGCGATCAAGGATAGAGAGAGAGTGAATCAGGAAGTTCAGCGGCTTAGCAAGGAGGAAGTGAGGGCAGCTATGAAGAGGATGAAGAGTGGAAAGACAGTTGGTCCTGATGACATACCTGTGGAGGCATGGAGATGTTTAGGAGAGATGGCAGTGGAGTTTTTAACTAGATTGTTTAACACAATCCTGGAAAGTGAGAGGATGCCTGAGGAGTGGAGAAGAAGCATACTGGTACCGATTTTCAAGAACAAGGGCGATGTGCAGAACTGTAACAACTACAGAGGTATAAAGTTGATCAGCCACAGCATGAAGATTTGGGAAAGAGTAATAGAAGCTAGGTTAAGAGGAGAGGTGACGATCAGCGAGCAGCAGTATGGTTTCATGCCACGAAAGAGCACCACAGATGCGATGTTTGCTTTGAGAATGTTGATTGAGAAGTATAGAGAAGGCCAGAAAGAGTTGCATTGTGTCTTTGTAGATTTAGAGAAAGCTTATGACAGAGTGCCGAGAGAGGAGGTGTGGTATTGTATGAGGAAGTCAGGAGTTGCAGAGAAGTATGTAGGAGTGGTGCAGGATACGTATGAGGGAAGTGTGACGATGGTGAGGTGTGCGGTTGGAATGACAGATGGGTTCAAGGTGGAGGTGGGATTACATCAAGGATCGGCTCTTAGCCCTTTCTTGTTTGCAATGGTGATGGACAGGTTGACGGACAAGATCAGGCAGGAGTCTCCATGGATGATGATGTTCGCGGATGACATTGTGATCTGTAGCGAGAGTAGGGTGCAGGTTGAGGAGAGCCTGGAGAGGTGGAGGTATGCACTGGAGAGAAGAGGAATGAAAGTCAGTAGGAGCAAGACGGAATACCTATGCGTGAATGAGAGAGAGGACAGTGGAATGGTCAGGATGCAAGGAGTGGAGGTGACGAAGGCATTTGAGTTTAAATACTTGGGGTCAACTGTCCAAAGTAACGGGGAGTGCAGTAGAGAGGTGAAAAAGAGAGTGCAGGCAGGTTGGAGTGGGTGGAGAAGTGTGTCAGGAGTGATTTGCGACAGAAGGGTATCAGCAAGAGTTAAAGGGAAGGTTTACAAGATGGTTGTGAGACCAGCTATGTTATATGGTTTGGAGACAGTGGCACTGACGAAAAGACAGGAGGCGGAGCTGGAGGTGGCAGAGTTGAAGATGCTAAGATTTTCACTGGGAGTAACGAAGAAGGACAGGATTAGGAACGATTATATTAGAGGGACCGCTCAGGTTGGACGGTTTGGAGACAAAGCAAGAGAGGCAAGATTGAGATGGCTTGGACATGTGTGGAGGAGAGATGCTGAGTATATTGGGAGAAGGATGCTGAATATGGAGCTGCCAGGGAAGAGGAGAAGAGGAAGGCCAAAGAGGAGGTTTATGGATGTGGTGCGGGAAGACATGCAGGTGGCTGGTGTGACAGAGGAAGACGCAGAAGACAGGAAGAAATGGAAACGGATGATCCGCTGTGGCGACCCCTAACGGGAGCAGCCGAAAGTAGTAGTAGGTGTCAGAAGTGGGATGGTGAGACCGTGAGGCTATCGGAAGCACGTGCGCCCAGAGGCATGAGGGAGCTGATATGCCAAAGCGCGGGGACGCGCTTCCCGACGGAGGGGTGGTTAGTGTAATGTGCATGGATAAATAGACTCGCTAGCCCTTGGCTAACGGATCGGACCCTTCAGTCAACTGGTTAACGTTGTCGCCCGCGGTGCGGGACATCCGAGTTCGTGTCCCGGCTGTGACGGTCCGGCCGGGCTCCCCCCGAATTCGCTACAATGGGGTCAGAAGTGGGATGGTGAGATCATGTAGGACCGTGAGGCCATCAAAAGCGTTTCCCAGTAGGGGGGTAGTGTAACGTACACGAATAAGTAGACACATTAGCTCTTGGCTAACGGGTCGGATCCTTTAGTTGACTGGTTAACATTGTCGCCAATGGTGCGGGAGCCACGAGTTCGCGTACCGGCTGCGACAGTCCAGCCGGGCTGCCCCCCGAATTCGCTACAGTAGGATGATATACAGATGAAATCTCACACGCAGCAACTTTGTCATTTTCACTAGTAGTCGTGGCAAAGAACTTGCTAATGCTAGATGCACCCTTAGCTTGTGTATTCCTCTTGTGCGTGGCGGCATGTTGTTTCACATTGTTTTCTCCTCCGTGGCCGATCAAAAATTCCTGACAACACAGCTTGCAGAAAACTCCAACCAAATTGCCACTGACAGGTTTAACCCAATTATTCTTCTCTTCCCACCGCTTATTGTATGTACACAATCTTTTCTTTTTCGGAGGGCCCAAATCGCCATCTGCACTAGCGCTCATTTTTCCCAACAGGATCGAGAGGAAGAGACGAGTAAGTTACACATATGGGCCAGTTAGTTTAAACTGATGCTTCTTTCCAACTGAGCGCCATCCATCGGTATTCCCACACAGCACACATAGGCCAGATTTAAAGGCAGTATACATGTATATCCAATCAAAACCGCTTATCCTGCTCTCAGGGTCGCGGGGATACTGGAGCCTTTTCCAGCAGTCATTGGGCAGCAGGCGGAGAGACACCCTGGACAGGCCGCCAGATACGGGACAAGTGTCATCCCGTATGGGACGAGCCACTTTTGATCTAAATACGGGGCATCCTGGCTAATACGGGACAGTTGGCAACCCTACACATAGGATGTATAGGATATATAGGATACATATAATACATAGGACTCTTAGGATATATAGGATACATATGCTTTTTAGGATACTTGGGATACATAGGATATATTGGATACATAGGATACATTGGATTCATGGGATACATAGGATGCATAGGATTCATGGGATACATAGAATACATAGGATACATACGATTCACAGGATTCATTGGATTTTTAGGATTCATGGGATACATAGGATTCATAGGAGTCTTAGGATACATAGGATTCATGGGATACATAGGATTCTTAGGATACATAGGACTCATGGGATACATAGGATATATAGGATTAGGTCTATGGAGGATGCTTCCTACATGGCATGGGACATGTCCTTCCATTTGGGACACACTCAAGGCCATGGTGACAGGGTCATCAGTAGAACCAGGTTTTATTTTACATTAGGGTTGCAGTGAAAACATACAGGATGGCAGGTCCCCAGGAGCAGGGTTGGAGACTACTACACAGTACTACTACTACTTTCGGCTGCTTCCGTTAGGGGTCGCCACAGCGGATCATCCGTTTCCATTTCTTCCTATCTTCTGCATCTTCCTCTGTCACACCAGCCACCTACCTGCATGTCTACACCTTTTTGCTTAATTCAGATGTTTAATTCTAATATGGATCCATGTCATCTGATCATTTCATTTTAGCATTTTTTTTTCCTGTCTTGCTTTCTGGTTGTCTTGTTTTCTCTTTATCTATTTCTATTGAATTCTCTGATTGACTGGTAGGTTTCAGTCAAGCTTTACGTAATATTCAGATCAATTGGACTTAGATATCAGTTTCTTTAGACAATTAAGATGTTCTGATGTATTTAATGATTGATAAATTTACTAATTGGCTATCTTGAATACACCAGAGGCTGTTGACTGGATGGTGTGGTTGATATGACAGTGTAATTTTACTTTGACTACTTGTATTGCTTAGAACACAGGGCATTGATGGAGACAGTGTTTGTGCATGGAGCCAAGTATCAGTTCATTCTCACAAATGGAGGGCCAATCCTGGAGCACCTGGGGTAGGTTCTCTCTGCTCTTCAGATAATGATTAATTGTCGGATTGTGATTAGTACTGATGCTTGTATCACAGCACTGAAAATATTTGTTACAGTCAGTCACTCCTTCACATTGTTTGGTTTGGGCTTGGTCCCATTGTAAGGTGACAGAATTGATGACCTCAATAACCCCGCCCCTCCCGTTCTTCTTCCAGGGTTAGTCCGTCCTTGCATTCGTCAGGGGTTTGGTTCCTTCACTGTAGGGTTCACAGTAGCTTTATGAACCTGATGACTTCTGACCGATGTCCTGTGACCCCTATGAGGAAGTCATTGTCCACCCTCAGCCTCTACTCCTTCTTGCAGCTCATGGAAGCCCCACTAGTGGTAAATAGAATAATGTATACATATGTATTTGCTTTAATAATGCTTCCACCTTGTTGTCTTCTTTTTCTGTTTTTGCAATTTCCTGTCAGATGGTACACAATGATAACAATAATAATAATTATAATCATAATAATAACAATAATTAATAATGGCAGCTAGTGATGATTGGTTACCACAAAACAAACTGAACCCCTTCTAGACAATGTTGCTAATACTCAAGTCACACGAGAGGCCACATCTCCTACTCCACAACTCCACTTTATTCAGAACTGGGCAACTATACATTACATTTTCAGCAGCTTCTTCAAGACATCACCAATGTCTAGTTATTAGTTTTTCATGTCTAGTCATTAGTTTTTCATGTCTAGTTATTTGTTATTTCATGTCTGGTTATTAGTTGTTCATGTCTAGTTATTTCATGTCTAGGTATTAGTTTTTTATGTCTAGTTATTTGTTATTTCATGTCTAGTTATTAGTTTTTCATGTCTAGTTATTTCATGTCTTGTTATTAGTTTTTCATGTCTAGTTATTTGTTATTTCATGTCTGATTATTTGTTATTTCATGTCTGGTTATTAGTTTTTCATGTCTAGTTATTTGTTGTTTTCATGTCTAGGTATTAGTTTTTCATATCTGGTTATTTGTTATTTCATGTCTAGGTATTAGTTTTTCATGTCTAGTTATTTCATGTCTTGTTATTAGTTTTTCATGTCTAGTTATTTGTTATTTCATGTCTAGGTATTAGTTTTTCATGTCTAGTTATTTCATGTCTCATTAGTTTTTCATGTCTAGTTATTTCATGTCTAGTTATTAGTTTTTCATGTCTAGTTATTTCATGTCTAGGTATTAGTTTTTCATGTCTAGTCATTAGTTATTTCATGTCTGGTTATTTGTTTTTCCATGTCTAGTTATTGGTTATTTCATGTCTAGTTATTAGTTATTTCATGTCTTGTTATTAGTTTTTCATGTCTAGTTATTAGTTATTTCATGTCTAGTTATTCGTTTTTCACGTCTAGTTATTTGTTATTTCATGCCTAGTTATTAGTTATTTCATGTCTAGGTATTAGTTTTTCATGTCTCGTTATTTGTTATTTCATGTCTAGTTATTAGTTTTTCATGTCTAGGTATTAGTTTTTCATGTCTAGTTATTTCATGTCTTGTTATTAGTTTTTCATGTCTAGGTATTAGTTTTTCATGTCTCGTTATTTGTTATTTCATGTCTAGTTATTTGTTATTTCATGTCTAGTTATTAGTTATTTCATGTCTAGTTATTCGTTTTTCATGTCTAGTTATTTATTTCACGTCTAGATATTATTTTTTTATGTCTAGTTATTAGTTATTTAATGTCTAGGTATTGGTTTTTCATGTCATTATTAGTTATTTAATATCTAGTAATACGTTTTTCATGTCTAGTTATTAGTTTTTCATGTCTAGCTTTAGTTATTTAATGTCTAGTTATTAGTTTTTCATGTCTAGGTATTAGTTTTTCATGTCTTATTAGTTTTTCATGTGAGCCATTATAACAATGGAAAACTTGTTTGTTCCCCTTTCTGTCCAGTTTTTAGTAATTTTCGCCTCATAAATACACGCCACCAAAACAGTATAAGTAGTTCCTTCCTTATTTGTTTAAAGAGGTTAGAGCACATGGGGATCGCCGGTTTGAATCCCCATGTTACCTCTGGCTTGGTCGGGCGTCCCTACAGACACAATTGGCCGTGGCTGCGGGTGGGAAGCCAGATGTGGGTATGTATCCTGGTCACCACACTAGCGCCTCCTGTTGTTGGTCAGGGCACCTGTTCAGGGGGGAGGGGAATGAGCTACGTCCCCCTGGTGAAACTCCTCACTGTCAGGTGAAAAGAAGTGGCTGGTGACTCCACATGTATCGGAGGAGGCATGTGGTAGTAGTAATTGACCGGATACAGCTGGGGAGTAAACAATGTAAAAAAAAAAAGAGAATAAAGAGAGTAGAGCATTTTGACACTGGTAAATAAAAAGAAAGTGGTTACAAAAGGAAGTGAGATTAAATCAAATGAAATGTTTTTATGCTTTTCTGTCCATGTCAATATTGTGTGTGTGTGTGTGTGTGTGTATGTATGTATGTATATATATATATATATATATATATATTTATTTTTTTAATCACAACCATACTTATTTTGCCTCATTTTAAGTTTCACTTATTGGAAATGTTCTTAATTGAATGACAGAAGTAGCTAAGCAGGTAGTTATCATATATTTGAGCAGGTAGTTAAGCAGGTAGTTATTAGGTAGTTATCAGGTAGATAAGCAGGTAGTTATCAGGTAGAAAAGCAAGTAGTTCAGCAGGTAGTTATTAGGTAGTTATCAGGTAGATAAGCAGGTAGTTATCAGGTAGAAAAGCAAGTAGTTCAGCAGGTAGTTATCAGGTAGATAAGCAGGTAGTTTAGCAGGTAGTTAAGCAGTAGTTGAACAGGTAGTTATCAGGTAGATAAGCAGGTAGTTTAGCAGGTAGATAAGCAGGTAGTTATCAGGTAGAAAAGCAAGTAGTTTAGCAGGTAGTTATTAGGTAGTTATCCGGTAGATAAGCAGGTAGTTATCAGGTAGAAAAGCAAGTAGTTCAGCAGGTAGTTATTAGGTAGTTATCAGGTAGATAAGCAGGTAGTTTAGCAGGTAGTTAAGCAGTAGTTGAACAGGTAGTTATCAGGTAGATAAGCAGGTAGTTTAGCAGGTAGTTAAGCAGTAGTTGAACAGGTAGTTATCAGGTAGTTGAACAGGTAGCTAAGCAGGTAGTTATCAGGTAGTTAAGCAGGTAGTTATCAGGTAGTTGAGCAGGTAGTTAAGCAGGTAGTTGAACAGGTAGTTGAGCAGGTAGGTAGTTACCAGTTATCAGGTAGTTTTCAGGTAGTTATCGGGTAGTTATCAGGTAGGTTTCAGGTAGTTAAACTGGTTGTTGAGCAGGTAGTTATCAGGTAGTTGAGCAGGTAGTTATCAGGTAGTTAAGCAGGTAGTTATCAAGTAGCTGAGCAGGTAGTTAAGCAGATAGTTGAGGAGGTAGTTATCAGATAGTTAAGCAGGTAGTTGAGCAGGTAGTTGAGCGGGTAGTTAGCAGGTAGTTAAACTGGTAGTTGAGCAGGTAGTTATCAGGTAGTTAAGCAGGTAGTTGAACAGGTAGTTAAGCAGGTAGTTATCAGGTAGTTAAGCAGGTAGAGATCAGGTAGTTGAGCAGGTAGTTAAGCAGGTAGTTGAACAGGTAGTTGAGCAGGTAGGTAGTTATCAGTTATCAGGTAGTTTTCAGGTAGTTATCGGGTAGTTATCAGGTAGGTTTCAGGTAGTTAAACCGGTTGTTGAGCAGGTAGTTATCAGGTAGTTGAGCAGGTAGTTATCAGGGAGTTAAGCAGGTAGTTATCAAGTAGTTGAGCAGGTAGTTAATCAGATAGTTGAGGAGGTAGTTATCAGATAGTTAAGCAGGTAGTTGAGCAGGTAGTTGAACAGGTAGTTATCAGGTAGTTAAGCAGGTAGAGATCAGGTAGTTGAGCAGGTAGTTAAGCAGGTAGTTGAACAGGTAGTTGAGGATGTAGTTACCAGATAGTTAAGCAGGTAGTTGAGTAGATAGTTATCAGGTAGTTAGGAGGTAGTTTTCAGGTAGTTAAACTGGTAGTTGAGCAGGTAGTTATCAGTTAATTGACCAGGTAGTTGAGCAGGTAGTTAAGCAGATAGTTGAGCAGTTAGTTATCAGATAGTTAAGCTGGTAGTTGATCAGGTAGTTATCAGATAGTTAAGCAGGTAGTTAAGCAGGTATTTGAGCAGGTAGTTATCAGGCTGGCTAGCAGGATAATTCTATAAGTTGATATATTTACAGATAAACAGCTATGTAGAACGACTGAATCCTATTAGAGGCCATACCAGACATTAACAAAGTGTCCTTGGCTTCGAACCCCCTAATGTGGATGTGAAACCCTGTGTAAATAAATTGTTGTGCTATTTTTGGCAATAATTTTCAAAGTCATCTTACCGTTAGTTACTTTTTAATCAATTTTTTGAACATAGGCAGTAATTAGTTGCATATTTGCTCAGTTAAGTTGGGTAACAAATAACACCCAAAATGTGAAAGGATGGTTCATTTACTGTACATTTCTGTTTGTTTTCCCCCCACCGCAACCCCTCCCATGAAACGACCACAACACCACCACAGTCGGAAGTGTATGAAGACCCGTTCTCGGTCCAGCCACCACAGCCTCCCCATCTCCAGACCCCCCAGCTCTTCCTCTTCTCTCGGCCCAGTACTGAGCAGCTGGACCTGGAGATGGCCACCACGCTGGCATGGAGGCTGCGAGGCCTTGCACTGCTGGTGCTGGTACACAGGTGAGCAGCGTGAAGGTGTGCGAGAGCTGAAGGGTTTTCTTGGTTTTCCAGTATTTCAAGCAGTGACAAATTACAGAATTCCCATCAGCCTCTATGATTACCTGCTGTCTTAGTATCGTATGTGCAAGGACACCATTAGCAATGTGTGTGTGTGTGTGTGTGTGTGTGTGTGTGTGATTGCGTGTGTGCGTGCGTGCGTGCGTGCGTGTGCTCGTTACAAGGGAGAGTCCAGCAGTACAGACTCCTGAGGAATATAACGTAGCATACAGGCTCGCGGGGCAGGTAAGGCGCTCATCTATACACAGTATATAGGTGTAGTTCCTCTTGCTCTCTTCACCCAGAGGTGTTTTATTCTCAGGGCTCGGCGGTGAAATATTTGACCTTGACCAACCTTGAAGAAGTCATGGAGCTTTTCACAGACCAAGATGGAGAGGATGAATGGGGTCAGGAGGAAGAAGATGAAGAAGAGGAAGAAGAGGAGGAAAACTGGGCAACACTTGGTAAGGTGCTGGTTAGAGGAAGAGAGAAATAACTGATAACAGTGACAGTTGTGGTAACGGTGATGGACAACAAGAAACGGAGGAACAGATGGAGAGAGTGGAGGAGAGGGATAAGAAGTATGCTCAACATTAAGTAAGGAGTGTTTTAAAAAAAGTAAGCGTGGGCGTCAGGGTGGTGTGGCAGTCTATTGGGGGTCAATTTTTGGCTTGTAATTGCAGCTACGCCTACACTGGCTCAGATCATGTCTAAGCACAAACTCAGGTTCAGTGGGTTATTTTTGTGCCGCAGTAGGCACGGACACCCTCTATCTAAATGAAATGAATTTAAAAATGAATTCATGAAATTAAACTTGAGGAGGCTGAGGAGCGCCCGTCTATCCCCCAAAATTCTCACCAACGTCTACCACTGCGCCATAGCGAGCATCCTGACCAGCTGCATCTCAGTGTGGTATGGCAGCTGCACCTCAATAGACCAGAAAGCTCTGCAGCGGGTCGTCAAGGCGGCCCAGCATATCACCGGTACCCAGCTCCCAGCCATAAAAGACATTTATCACAAACGCTGCCTTTGAAGGGGTCTGAGCATCAGCAGAGATCCCACCCACCCCAACCATGAACTGTTCTCCCCCCTGCACTCTGGGAGGCGCTACAGGAGCCTCAGAGCCCGCACTACCAGGCTCAAAAACAGCTTCTTTCTACAAACTGTTGCCCATCTGAACCTGGCCACCCACTGAATGTCTGTAGATATTTTTAAATATTTTGTATTCTTGCTCTTTTTAACTTATTTTTAGCTTTTGGTCTTCATGTGTGTATATGTCTTATATTGTGTTTGCTGTGTCTGTCTTGCACTGTTTGGTGAAGCCACAGCCCTCATTTCATTTTTAACATGTGCCTGCACATTGTTTTTAATGACAATAAATTGAATTGGATTGAATAGCAACAACTGACGGGAGTGCAACATTCTAAATAAGTCACAAAAAAAAAATCAATATGTGGCTGTTGAATTTGTTGGTAGGTACTCCACTTTGTAGGCACGCCACAACACGGGTATTGCCGTTCAAGTCCACATGTTACCTCTGGCTTGGTCGACCATCCCTTCAGACACAATTGGCCGTGTCTGTGGGTGGGAAGCCGGATGTGGGTATGTGTCCTAGTCACTGCACTAGCGCCTCCTCTGGTCGGTCGGGGCGCCTGTTCAGGGGGGAGGAGGAACTGGGGGTGGGAATTGCATGATCCTCCCACGTGCTACGTCCCCCTGGTGAAACTCCTCACTGTCAGGTGAAAAGAAGCCGCTGTTGACTCCACATGTATGGGAGGAGACATGCGGTAGTCTGCAGCCCTCCTTGGATAAGCAGAGGGGGTGGAGCAGCGACCGGGACGGCTCAGAAGAGTGGGGTAATTGGCCAAATACAATTGTGGCAAAAAGGGAGAAGAAAATCAACCCCCCTCCCAAAAAAAAAGAAAAGAAAAAGTAAATGTGACAGAAATAAGATGGAGAGACAAAAGGTAAAAAAGAGGAAGAGATTTCAAGAGATATTTGGCTGTGTACCATTCTGAGCAGGTCTCTTCCTCATAAAAATTATATTTTTTTCCCATGCATACTGTATGTTCTTGTGCCTTACTGTTCCTGTGACTGTCTGTTCTTGTGCCTGACTGTTCCTGTGACTGACTGTTCTTGTGCCTGACTGTTCCTGTGACTGTCTGTCCTTGTGCCTGACTGTCCTTGTGCCTGACTGTTCCTGTGAATGTCTGTTCTTGTGTCTGACTGTTCCTGTGCCTGACTGTTCTTGTGCCTGACAGTTCCTGTGCCTGACAGTTCCTGTGCCTGACTTTTCTTGTGTCTGACTGTTCCTGTGACTGTCTGTCCTTGTGCCTGACTGTCCTTGTGCCTGACTGTTCCTGTGAATGTCTGTTCTTGTGTCTGACTGTTCCTGTGCCTGACTGTTCTTGTGCCTGACAGTTCCTGTGCCTGACAGTTCCTGTGCCTGACTGTTCTTGTGTCTGACTGTTCCTGTGACTGTCGGTTCTTGTGCCTGACTGTTCTTGTGCCTGACTGTTCCTGTGACTGACTGTTCTTTTGACTGACTGTATCAGTGTTTTTGCATGTCACCCTCTAGATTTCTTGGATGATGAGATTGGGGAATCTGTCTACAGAAATCGGGGCAGTTCTCGGGACATGGATTCAGTTACCCAGCTGACTGCTGACAACTTCCACACTGCAGTAGCACAAAACCGCCTCACGGTGGTGCTCTTCTATCTTAAATGTAAGCCATCCTAGATATAGTGTTTCATACAGCGGTGGTAGTTTAGTGTTGCTTTTTACAGATCATGCTTTCCACTGTGTTTCTTTCTCTGATCGTTTATTTTTTAGACAGAGATCAAAACTATGGAAGGGAAGCCAAACATGATGTTGACACGGACGGCCCTTAGTGAGCCGTGAAGCTCAGGGTAAAAGTTCCAGCAGAACTTCACTACATTGGAGCAATACTGCAGCTGTGCATTGTTGCGGGACAGTACAGGAAGTCGTGTCCTACTCAGGTTACAGAATAACGTAATTTACCCCCACCCCGTCCCAGGGGTGACCCAAATTATAAGTGTAGCACAACTTTCCCTTTTTATGTTGCCCTCCCCTGTGTGATCCCTGTTTAGATGCTATGTACAGTAGAAGTTATTTGATTTATTTCTGTTTGTTTATTCATGTATTTATGAAGAATGTGAATCTGTCTTTGAATTTCCCATATGTTTTCTGCCCAGGAAGGGATAAAGGTTCAAAGATTTCTTTATTTATGTGGTATTGAATAAAATGTATGTATGTGGTGGGCAACACGGGGGCTCTGTAGCACTAAGCACTGTTGCCTCACAGCGTGAGGGTCATGTGTTCCATCCAAGCCCTTCTGTGTGGAGTTTGCATGTTTTTATTTTTTGGGGTTTTTTTCCCCTCCCTTTTTCTCCCCAATTGTATCCGGCCAATTACCCCACTCTTCCGAGCTGTCCCGGTCGCTGCTCCACCCCCTCTGCCAATCCGGGGGAGGGCTGCAGACTACCACATGCCTCCTCCGATACATGTGGAGTCACCAGCCGCTTCTTTTCACCTGACAGTGACGAGTTTCGCCAGGGGGACGTAGCGCGTGGGAGGATCACGCTATTCCCCCCCAGTTCCCCCTCCCCCATGAACGGATACCCCGACTGACCAGAGGAGGTGCTAGTGCAGCAACCAGGACACATTCCCACATCCGATTTCCCACCCGCAGACACGGCCAATTGTGTCTGTAGGGATGCCTGACCAAGCTGGAGGTAACACGGGGATTTGAACAGCCGATCCCCGTGTTGGTAGGCAACGGAATAGACCACCACGCCACCTGGACTCCCCATTTTCCTGTTTTTACATTGAACAGTCTAGTTTTCTTCTACACAAGTGAAGTTGGTGGTTCAACATTTCAGTTGCTCATAACTATGAATGGCTTGAGAGGGTTTGTGTGAGAGACTCCTTTGATGGATTGGTGGTCTGTGATGGACCGGTGGTCTGTCCACATTGTTTTCCTGCCTACCACCCAATGCCTGCTCAGACATACGCCATCCATCTGCAGCCCTGAATTGGGTAAAGCTGGTAGAAAATAAATGAATTTGTCAGTCGTATTGTAACTGCTCTAATTGTAGTGTTTCTTTTCACCAACAGGGGATGCTGTTTCCATGGCATTTCTCAGCTCTTTCATTGATGTAGCAGAGAGAATTTTAGGTAATGATAAGAGCACAGCTAAAACATTATGCTTTTATAATTATTTTATGGCAGCTGGGAAGCTTCAGACTTGTAAACCAGAAGGATTTTTCTTCCTTCTAGAAGGCTAAGCCTGTTTCCCAGATACAGATTTAGCCTAGTCCTGGATTACACTGAATTTTGGTCTGTTTAGTCCAAGACTAGGCTTAATCCGTGTCTGGGAAAACGGCCCCAATATGTCCGACTTGGAGTGATGTATCATGTTAGAACATTCCTGAAATGTTGGTTGATGGAGTTGACAACTGTTGTTTTCAGAGTCAGAGGTTCCAGATGTACAGATGGCTGTGGTCGACTGTGGAGAATGGACAGATCTCTGTGCTGCTTCACCACATAGCTCTCAGCCAATCACGGCCTTCCCCAGTGTCCTGCTGCTACGACCCCAGGAGCCAAGCCAGCGCTACAGTGGCATGCTGGGAAGTGAAGCACTACATAGATTCATCATGCTGTGAGTTTGTACTGACTCAGTGTAGCTTTGGACCAGTCTACAACAAATATGAAATTCTTACTATCTATGCAATTGGCAATACTATACTATGCAACAGAATATGGTCATGCTAATAAAGCCTTGTTGAATCAAACTATCTAAAGGAATACCATGATAAGTGGGAGTTGCACTCACTAATATGTTCAGTTTTAGACAGTTACAGCAGCTAAACCTCTCATCCAGAGGGATTACGCTGGATGAGGCAACAACACTTGTTTTCAGTGAAAGTGGAAATCACTGGAATTCTTTGTCAAAAAATGTGAATTAAGTCTCAGATTTTAAACACTTCCCGTGACTCTGAGTTGGACAAGCGGTTTGGATAATGGATGGATAGATTTAAACACTTAAAGGCAATCAAGTCTAGTCTGAATTAGGCCCATGTGATTATTATTTGTTAATTTGACAATCTGTTTTGTCATTTCATGCACTGATTTTTAATTGGAGTGATGTGAATTAGATCAACTATATGAGCTTTTAATTCTCATCAAGGGCCGAATGTTGGAAATTAATTTCAGCTATATTGTGAGCTCCCTGAGGTTCTTCCTGGTTGGAGTCCCTCTTTATGGTGCACTGGGAGACTTAACAGAGGTTGATGTGGAAGACAAAGGAGAGGGAGTGAGCCATAAGAGGGAAACAAGGAACTAAACCGTCTTTGGCGTTCATCCGTTGTCCATGGTTGTCTCTCACTCCACTGTCTGGTTGCCAGGGTCACTCTCCTTCCAATGCTTCTGTCATAGAACATGGCCAAAAACCCACCTCTCCCTTTTCAACAAGCTGTACTCACGTTTCTCCACTCCTCCTCCCCACAAAGTCGTGGTCTTTTTGGCTTGAGTAGAGTGATTGCAGACTAGCTGCAGCTGGTGGTTAATTGGATATGGGTGTCAGCTGCTCTCTCTCCAGGTCTCCCAGAGGTAGGTGTGGTGTTATTGGGAGTTCAGAACTATTCCCAATGGCTTTCTTCTAGATGAGCCCTCACGTATCCCCCCACCTGTAGCTACATGGCGGTGCAGAGAGCAACAGCATAGAGACACTCATCCCTGCGGAGAGGGTATTCGCATTGCCTTGGCCCTTCCTGGTTTGGTGCTCTACCTTGAAGGCAAAATCCTGAAATTCTAGAAGCCAGCGTGTGATACAAGCATTTTTCCCTTTGTTTAAGTAGAGCCATTTCAGTGGACCATGATCTGTCACTAGGGTAAACATCCCCTTAATAGGTAATATTGCATTCTGTGCATTGCCCATTTCAGTGCCAAGACTTCTTTTTCTATAGTAACACAATTCTACTCATGCTTAAGCAGTCTACGGGTGATATATACAACTGGATGCTTGTCCCCATTTATCACCTGTGACAGGACTGCTCCAAGGCTGGACTCCGAGGCATCTGGCTATAAGATGAAGGTGCACTCAAAGTTTGGGGTAGCCAAGACTGGTTCTTTGCAGAGAGCCTTTCGTAGTCGGATGAAGGCCGCTTCAGCTTCCTCAGTTCACTGGATATGGTGCGGCTTCCTGAGTTTGGTGAGATTATAGAGCGGGGCGGTGATTGCCGCATAATTTGGCACAATCTGACTATAACACCCCATTAAGCCCAAGAAGGTCTTTAACCTGCTTCTTCATGTTGGGCCAGGGCCAGTTGATGATGCTCACCTTGTTTTGTTGCAGCTTCACCATGCCCCTTCCAATAATGTGGCTCTCTGCAGGACAGTTGGGACCCAAGCCATTCACAGACCAAGTTCATGATGTATAAAACTGATATTGTAGGTGGCAAAGTTTTTGTCACACATATTGCTAGTGCAAGTTGCAGCATGATGTGCGCTATCAAACTGAAAACCAGTGATGTCATTGGCAAAGGCACTGAAATATGGCATTGTTTGATAGGCAAATGCACATAGGCATGCTCATCAGTGTCAGATGATGTGTTGCGGTCGTCATGTCCAGCTCATTGCACACAAGACACTGCTAATCCCAGTCCTCAGGGCACCTTAGTCTGTGTTTTTTGGGTTTTGCATATATATGAGAACCTCAGAATCAAAAACACTTTATTTGTCATTTCATTTCATGTACTTGCACACATGAAATGAAACGACATCATTGCCCACAGCAGTGCAACACAAAGACAAAAACACATATCCAAAACTACAAGAACACATATATCCAAACTAACACATATATCTAAACTAACACATATATCCAAACTAACACATATCTAAACTAACACACATATATAAACTAACACACATATCCAAACGAACACATATATCTGAACTAACACATATATCTAAACTAACACATATATCCAAACTAAACAAAAAAACCCAAAACAAAACAAAAAATCACTGTCCAGGAGAACGAACACCAGTCAGGATGACTGTTGGAACTGCCGGTCGGCATGGGCTAGCAGTTAGCTTAGCCTGCCCCGCTTCTGCGTCCTGTCAGACCACCCGCGGTGTTTCCTCTTGGGGTGCAGCTCCAGGCAGGGCCGTGGTCCCTGGGCCCACAGGATGCTGCAGACCAAGCTCTCCCAGCCGATCCAGCACCAGCTCTCCCAGCCATCAAACGAAGACAAACTTAGATGTAGATACAGACACTGCATGGACGGTACTGGGTGAGGCCACCGCAAACCTGCATTTGTTCTGCCGTCTTCCCACACCGGAAGCAGAAGATATGAAAAAATGTACCTACATACATGTAGTATGTATATGTATGCAGTTTTAAGTACAGCAAACTCACGTTTCATCAATAATGAACCTAGATCATGCGCCCTCTACAAGGATGTTTATAGAGCTCTACAAACCATCTTATAGAGATCTACAAACCATCTTATAGAGCTGTACAAACCGTCTTGTAGAGCTGTACAAACCGTCTTATAGAGCTGTACAAACCGTCTTATAGAGCTGTACAAACCGTCTTGTAGAGCTGTACAAGCCGTCTTATAGAGCTACACAAACTGTCTTGTATAGCTGTACAAACCGACTTTGTACAAACCGTCTTATAGAACTGTACAAACCGTCTTGTAGAGCTCTACAAACCGTCTTATAGAACTGTCCAAACCGTCTTGTAGAGCTGTACAAACCGTCTTATAGAGCTGTACAAACCGTCTTGTAAAGCTCTACAAACCGTCTTATAGAGCTGTACAAACCGTCTTATAGAGCTGTACAAACCGTCTTGTAGAGCTGTACAAACCGTCTTGTAGAGCTGTACAAACCGTCTTACAGAGCTGTACAAACCGTCTTACAGAGCTGTACAAACCGTCTAGTAGAGCTGTACAAACCGTCTTATAGAGCTACACAAACTGTCTTGTAGAGCTGTACAAACCGTCTTGTAGAGCTGTACAAACCGTCTTACAGAGCTGTACAAACCGTCTAGTAGAGCTGTACAAACCGTCTTATAGAGCTACACAAACTGTCTTGTATAGCTGTACAAACCGTCTTGTAGAGCTGTCCAAACCGTCTTGTAGAGCTGTCCAAACCGTCTTGTAGAGCTGTCCAAACCGTCTTATAGAGCTGTACAAACCGTCTTGTCGAGCTCTACAAACCGTCTTATAGAGCGGTACAAACCGTCTTGTAGAGCTGTACAAACCGTCTTATAGAGCTGTACAAACCGTCTTGTAGAGCTGTTCAAACCATCTTATAGACCTGTACAAACCGTCTTGTAGAGCTGTACAAACCATCTTACAGAGCTGTACAAACCGTCTAGTAGAGCTGTACAAACCGTCTTATAGAGCTACACAAACTGTCTTGTATAGCTGTACAAACCGTCTTGTAGAGCTGTACAAACCGTCTTATAGAGCTGTACAAACCGTCTTGTAGAGCTGTTCAAACCATCTTATAGACCTGTACAAACCGTCTTGTAGAGCTGTACAAACCATCTTACAGAGCTGTACAAACCGTCTTACAGAGCTGTACAAACCGTCTTGTAGAGCTGTACAAACGGTTACTGTTCTTTTCTGGCTGCTGAACTGATGTCTTGTTGTCATGCTAGTATGGTGTGTAGCTATGCTGGGTGGAAAATGTGTAATATCTCATGACTAGATGAGCTTCTTGCTCCTGCCACCTCCCGTTTACCAGAAAGACTAATGGGGAAAGGTTCATGTAATGGACTTGCATGTCATCATCACTAGCAATAGAAAACACCAGAATGGATGATGTTCTGCTTTAACACCAGATTGACCAAGACGCTCATTATGATTGGTTTGGATTTTCAAAGTTTAATAACTTCGTGGAAAAAAAGATACACACCTGCCGCTCCCGAATGCCCCTAAAATTGCATATATTTGTATTAAAATGAGTTTTCGATCAATTGCACAAAACGTTTATGATATGATCTACCTAAAACAACCATGAGCTGTCAAAAATACGGCTGTGCGAGGGTCCTCCATCGATACTGATTGAACAGTCTTCAAGCCTTGCAACATCGTCCCTATAGTTTTGTTTCTATTAGCACAGGTTTATATAGGATACATATATATATATATATATATACATATATATATATATATATATATATATATATATATATACACTACCGTTCAAAAGTTTGGGATTACCCAAACAATTTTGTGTTTTCCATGAAAAGTCACACTTATTCACCACCATATGTTGTGAAATGAATAGAAAATAGAGTCAAGACATTGACAAGGTTAGAAATAATGATTTGTATTTGAAATAAGATTTTTTTTACATCAAACTTTGCTTTCGTCAAAGAATCCTCCATTTGCAGCAATTACAGCATTGCAGACCTTTGGCATTCTAGCTGTTAATTTGTTGAGGTAATCTGGAGAAATTGCACCCCACGCTTCCAGAAGCAGCTCCCACAAGTTGGATTGGTTGGATGGGCACTTCTTGCGTACCATACGGTCAAGCTGCTCCCACAACAGCTCAATGGGGTTCAGATCTGGTGACTGCGCTGGCCACTCCATTACCGATAGAATACCAGCTGCCTGCTTCTGCTCTAAATAGTTCTTGCACAATCTGGAGGTGTGTTTAGGGTCATTGTCCTGTTGTAGGATGAAATTGGCTCCAATCAAGCGCTGTCCACTGGGTATGGCATGGCGTTGCAAAATGGAGTGATAGCCTTCCTTATTCAGAATCCCTTTTACCCTGTACAAATCTCCCACCTTACCAGCACCAAAGCAACCCCAGACCATCACATTACCTCCACCATGCTTCACAGATGGCGTCAGGCATTCTTCCAGCATCTTTTCATTTGTTCTGCATCTCACAAACGTTCTTCTTTGTGATCCAAACACCTCAAACTTGGATTCATCCGTCCACAACACTTTTTTCCAGTCTTCCTCTGTCCAATGTCTGTGTTCTTTTGCCCATCTTAATCTTTTTCTTTTATTGGTCAGTCTCAGATATGGCTTTTTCTTTGCCACTCTGCCCTGAAGCCCAGAATCCCGCAGCCGCCTCTTCACTGTAGATGTTGACACTGGTGTTTTGCGGGTACTATTTAATGAAGATGCCAGTTGGGGACCTGTGAGGCATCTGTTTCTCAAACTAGAGACTCTAATGTACTTATCTTCTTGCTCAGTTGTGCAACGCGGCCTCCCACTTCTTTTTCTACTCTGGTTAGAGCCTGTTTGTGCTGTCCTCTGAAGGGAGTAGTACACACCGGTGTAGGAAATCTTAAATTTCTTAGCAATTTCTCGCATGGAATAGCCTTCATTTCTAAGAACAAGAATAGACTGTCGAGTTTCAGATGAAAGTTCTCTTTTTTTGGCCATTTTGAGCGTTTAATTGACCCCACAAATGTGATGCTCCAGAAACTCAATCTGCTCAAAGGAAGGTCAGTTTTGTAGCTTCTGTAACGAGCTAAACTGTTTTCAGATGTGTGAACATGATTGCACAAGGGTTTTCTAATCATCAATTAGCCTTCTGAGCCAATGAGCAAACACATTGTACCATTAGAACACTGGAGTGATAGTTGCTTGAAATGGGCCTCTATACACCTATGTAGATATTGCACCAAAAACCAGACATTTGCAGCTAGAATAGTCATTTACCACATTAGCAATGTATAGAGTGTATTTCTTTAAAGTTAAGACTAGTTTAAAGTTATCTTCATTGAAAAGTACAGTGCTTTTCCTTCAAAAATATGGACATTTCAATGTGATCCCAAACTTTTGAACGGTAGTGTATATATATATATATATATATATATATATATATATATATATATATATATATATATATAAGCAGTATTCTAGCTCTTGTAAAGTGCTTTGTGCTTTGAGTGGCCGTTGCAGCTAGAAAAGCACTATATAAAATGCAACTTGACTTAACTTGACGTGCATGTCAATACCCTTTTATGCTGCTTCCGGTGTGGGAAGATGGCTTCGCAAGTTCAAGTTTGCAGAGGCCTCACCCAGTAGTGTCCATGTAGTGTCTTTGTCCACGTCTGCGTCTAAGTTTTGTTCGTTTGATGGCCTGGAGAGCTGGCGCTGGATCGGCTGGAAGAGCGAGGCAGGCTAAGCTAACTGCTAGCCCATGCAGACCGGCAGTTCCGACAACACCGAAGGCGGTCTGGCAGCTGCCTCACCCGGCGTTGACTGTGGTGTTTTGATAGTGTGGGGAGGTGTGTCAGGGGTGTCCGGCTGGGAGAGCTGGTGCTGGATCGGCTGGGAGAGCTTGGTCTGCTTCGTCCGGTGGGCCCGGGCACCACAGCCCTACCTGGAGCTGCGCCCGAGGAGGAAACACCGAGGGCGGTCTGACTGGATGTGGAAGCGAGGCAGGCTAAGCTAACTGCTTGCCCAAGCAGACCGGCTCATCCTGGCTGGTGTTGGTTCCACTGGACAGTGGTTTTTTGTTTAGTTTAGATATGTGTGTTAGTTTAGATATGTGTGTTAGTGTGGATATGTGTGTTAGTTTAGATATGTGTGTTAGTGTGGATATGTGTGTTAGTTTAGATATTTCTGTTAGTGTGGATATGTGTGTTAGTGTGGGTATATGTGGTAGTTTGGGTTTATGTGTTAGTGTGAATGTGTGTTAGTTTGGATATGTGTGTTAGTTTAGATATGTGTGTTAGTGTGGATATGTGTGTTAGTTTAGATATGTGTGTTAGTTTAGATATGTGTGTTAGTGTGGATATGTGTGTTAGTTTAGATATGTGTGTTAGTGTGGATATGTGTGTTAGTTTAGATGTGTGTGTTAGTGTGGATATATGTCTTAGTTTGGATATGTGTGTTAGTTTAGATATTTGTGTTAGTGTGGATATGTGTGTTAGTGTGGGTATATGTGGTAGTTTGGGTTTATGTGTTAGTGTGAATGTGTGTTAGTTTGGATATGTGTGTTAGTTTAGACGTGTTAACGTGGATATGTGTGTTAGTTTGGATATGTGTGTTAGTGTGAATATGTGTGTTAGTTTAGATATGTGTTAGTGTGGATATGTGTGTTAGTTTGGATACATGTGTTAGGTTGGGTATGTGCGTTAGTTTAGAAAGGTGTGTTAGTTTAGATATGTGTGTTAGTGTGGATATGTGTGTTAGTGTGGATATGTGTGTTAGTTTAGATATGTGTGTTAGTGTGGATATGTGTGTTAGTTTGGATATATGTGTTAGGTTGGGTATGTGCGTTAGTTTAGAAAGGTGTGTTAGTTTAGATATGTGTGTTAGTGTGGATATGTGTGTTAGTTTAGATATGTGTGTTAGTGTGGATATATGTGTTAGTTTAGATATGTGTGTTAGTGTGGATATATGTGTTAGGTTGGATATGTGTGTTAGTTTGGATATGTGTGTTATTTTGTATATGTGTGATAGTTTGGATATGTGTGTTCTTGTAGTTTTTGGATGTATTTTTGTCTGTGTTGTACTACTGTGGGCTGGGGGAAACGGCATTTCGTTTCATGTACACTTTGTGTGTGTGTGTGTGTGTGTGTGTGTGTGTGTGTGTGTGTGTGTGTGTGTGTGTGTGTGTTTTTAATGTATTTGTGCATTTTCTCATCAGGAGTGATTTGCCGTGCCCTGTCCTGCTCTCCAGCCAAGAGGAAATGACATCATTCCTCCAGGGCAGGCCCGGCCCTGACATGGGTGTCTCCAGCCCTGACATGGGTGTCTCCGGACCTGGCAGGGTGTTGGGGCTGTTTCAGACAGAAACTCATGAAAGTAAGACTTGTTCTTCTCTCTGTGTTGTCTGACATGCATGTCGATGCCCCAGTAATACATGTGTCAGTAGTAAATATCCAGTAATACTTTCCTACAAGCATCAGTAATAAATATCCAGTTGTGGGAGTGCAGGAATGAGGAGACAGAGAGATCGAGTCGAGTCAATTCTGTTTACTCGCCACACAAAACAACACCGATACAGCACAATCTCTCATGGCAACCAGCTAACCAACCGCTAGGCTGCTGCAAACATGGCTCCACCCCAGAAACTCTAAGCCGTGCCTACGTCAGCACTGTAAAATGTCTGCCTCAAAGGAGCAGCAGCCCCTGGTGAATCTACCCTCAAATGTGTGTCACCACACAGGCCCCCCCAGAATTCACCATCATGAAAAAACGCAAAACAGTAATGCAACACAAAAGTACTCGGTGAAACAGTCAACGTCTCGGGGGGCGGACCAGGCGGCCAACAGTCCCGCCAGGCGGCGGGACGTAGGACTGAGGGAGGCAGTGGGGAGATGTAGGGATCGGAGCGAAAGCGTTGGCACTGTCCCGGGCCACAGCCCGATGAGAAGCTGCTGACCAGGGGGCCACAGCCTCCGGGAGAAACTCACCCGGGACACGCAGCGGCTGGCCGTAAACCGGCTCGGCAGACGAGGACTGGAGGTCTTCCTTGGGGGCGGAGAGAAGGCCGAGCATGACCCACGGGAGGCGATCGACCCAGTTGCTGTACGTGAGGCTGGCACGAAGAGCGGCCTTCATAGACCGATGAAACCGCTCACAAAGTCCGTTGCCCTGCGGGTTATACGCTGTGGTGCGGTGGAGCTTCACCCCCAGCCCCTCCACGACTGCAGTCCAGAGCTCTGACGTGAACTGCGGGCCCCTGTCAGAGGTGAGGTCAGCTGACGTGCCAAAACGGGCCACCCAGGACCCGATGAATGCCCGGGCCACCTCAGTAGACGTGGTCGATGACAGGGGAACAGCTTCCAGCCACCTGGTGGTCCTGTCCACCATGGTGAGAAGGTGAGTGAACCCGTGGGAGGGGGGCATGGGGCCCACCAGGTCCACATTCACATGGTCAAAACGCCTCTCGGGCACCAGAAATGGCGCCAAGGGGGCTTTGGTATGACGGTGTACTTTGGAACGCTGGCATGCCATGCAGGACTCAGCCCAGTTCTTGACGTAATTCCTGAAGCCGGACCAGACGAACGTGGCCCCCACCAGCTTAGTGGACGCCTTCACACCTGGGTGGGAAAGGCCATGGATAACTTCAAAAACACAGCACCCCCAGAAGGTGGGCACCATGGGGCGGGGCTGGCCCATGGAAACGTCGCAGAGGAGCGTGGCGTTGGCGCTGTCAAACACCACATCCTCCAACCGCAGCCGTCCAATAGGCCTGGATGTCCTGGATGCAGCTTGGTCTGCAGCCATGGCAGTGTAATCGAGTCCCAAGTGAACGGACCCTGCCACCGCCCGGGAGAGGCAGTCAGCAACCAAGATGTCATTGCCAACCACATGCCGGATGTCCGTGGTAAACTCCGAGATGGCGGAGAGCTGATGCTGTTGGCGCCCGGACCACGTCTCGGAGGTCTTGGCAATGGCAAAAGTCAGCGGCTTGTGGTCGATGAAGGCAGTGAAACGGCGGCCTTCCAACAGGAACCTGGTGAATTAACATCCAGAAACAAGTCTGTGCTGACGGTGGGATACAGGGCGGGGCGTTCAGACTGGATCCGGATGTTGGACTGCAGGCTCCATCCCGATGGCCCTGTAGAAACAGGAGAAGACCGACACAGGCCACAGACGCTTGTGTTCAATGCGGCTCCGCTCAGCAGACCCCCAAGCCGTGCCTATGTCAGCACTCTAAAATGTCTGCCTCAAAGGAGCAGCAGCCCCTGGTGAATCTACCCTCAAATGTGTATCACCACACAGTGATGGGCGTTGGTAAACATCGGATCACAAAGAGCCACGCATATCAAGAGCTCTGACAACGACTCCTAGAGGATAAATTCTGAGTCGCATCAGCAGCCAGTCAGACTAGCTTGGTCTAGTCAGAAAGGCACGAACTGAGGAAGCCTCTTGGATGAGAGGCGAAACGTCTTCATGGATATATACCAAGTCCAGTTGCACTTGATTCAACTCCTTTGGATCACACAGTAATACTTTCACACATATTCGTCAGTAGTAAATATCTAGTAATACTTTCACACATGCGTCAGGTTTACATATCCAGTAATACTTTCACACATATTTGTCAGTAGTAAATATTCAGTAATACTTTCACACACATTTGTCAGTAGTAAATATCAAGTAATACTTTCACACATATTCGTCAGTAGTAAATATCCAGTAATACTTTCACACATATGCGTCAGTAGTAAATATCCAGTAATACTTTCACACATATTCGTCAGTAGTAAATATCCAGTAATACTTTCTCACATATTGGTCAGTAGTAAATATCCAGTAATACTTATACACATATTCGTCAGTAGTAAATATCCAGTAATACTTTCACACATATTCGTCAGTAGTAAATATCCAGTAATACTTTCATACATATGCGTCAGTAGTACATATCCAGTAATACTTTCACACACGTCAGTAGTAAATATCCAGTAATACTTTCACACATGTGTCAGTAGTAAATAACCAGTAATACTTTCACACACATGCGTCAGTAGTAAATATCCAGTAATACTTTCACACATGTGTCAGTAGTAAATATCCAGTAATACTTTCACACACATGCGTCAGTAGTAAATCTCCAGTAATACTTTCACACACATGCGTCAGTAGTAAATATCCAGTAATACTTTCACACATATGCATCAGTAGTAAATATCCAGTAATACTTTCACACATATTCGTCAGTAGTAAATATCCAGTAATACTTTCACACATATGCATCAGTAGTAAATATCCAGTAATACTGTCACACACATGCGTCAGTAGTAAATATCCAGTAATACTTTCACACATATGCATCAGTAGTAAATATCCAGTAATACTTTCACACATATTCGTCAGTAGTAAATATCCAGTAATACTTTCACACATATGCATCAGTAGTAAATATCCAGTAATACTGTCACACACATGCGTCAGTAGTAAATATCCAGTAATACTTTCACACACATGCGTCAGTAGTAAATCTCCAGTAATACTGTCACACACATGCGTCAGCAGTAAATATCCAGTAATACTTTCACACACATGCGTCAGTAGTAAATATCCAGTAATACTGTCACACACATGCGTCAGTAGTAAATATCCAGTAATATTGTCACACACATGCGGCAGTAGTAAATATCCAGTAATACTGTCACACATATGCGGCAGTAGTAAATATTCAGTAATACTTTGACACACATGCGTCAGTAGTAAATATCCAGTAATACTTTCACACACATGCGTCAGTAGTAAATCTCCAGTAATACTTTCACACACATGCGTCAGTAGTAAATATCCAGTAATACTTTCACACACATGCGTCAGTAGTAAATATCCAGTAATACTTTCACACACATGCGTCAGTAGTAAATATCCAGTAATACTTTCACACACATGCGTTAGTAGTAAATATCCAGTAATACTTTCACACACATGCGTCAGTAGTAAATCTCCAGTAATACTTTCACACACATGCGTCAGTAGTAAATAACCACTAATACTTTCACACACATGCGTCAGTAGTAAATATCCAGTAATACTTTCACACACATGCGTCAGTAGTAAATATCCAGTAATACTTTCACACACATGCGTCAGTAGTAAATATCCAGTAATACTTTCACACACACGCGTCAGTAGTAAATATCCAGTAATACTTTCACACACATGCGTCAGTAGTAAATCTCCAGTAATACTTTCACACATGCGTCAGTAGTAAATATCCAGTAATACTTTCACACACATGCGTCAGTAGTAAATCTCCAGTAATACTTTCACACACATGCGTCAGTAGTAAATCTCCAGTAATACTTTCACACACATGCGTCAGTAGTAAATAACCACTAATACTTTCACACACATGCGTCAGTAGTAAATATCCAGTAATACTTTCACACACATGCGTCAGTAGTAAATATCCAGTAATACTTTCACACACATGCGTCAGTAGTAAATATCCAGTAATACTTTCACACACACGCGTCAGTAGTAAATATCCAGTAATGCTTTCACACATATGCGTCAGTAGTAAATCTCCAGTAATACTTTCACACATGCGTTAGTAGTAAATATCCAGTAATACTTTCACACACATGCGTCAGTAGTAAATCTCCAGTAATACTTTCACACACATGCGTCAGTAGTAAATATCCAGTAATACTGTCACACACATGCGTCAGTAGTAAATCTCCAGTAATACTTTCACACACATGCGTCAGTAGTAAATATCCAGTAATACTTTCACACACATGCGTCAGTAGTAAATCTCCAGTAATACTTTCACACACATGCGTCAGTAGTAAATCTCCAGTAATACTTTCACACACATGCGTCAGTAGTAAATATCCAGTAATACTTTCACACACATGCGTCAGTAGTAAATATCCAGTAATACTTTCACACACATGCGTCAGTAGTAAATATCCAGTAATACTTTCACACACATGCGTCAGTAGTAAATATCCAGTAATACTTTCACACACATGCGTCAGTAGTAAATATCCAGTAATACTTTCACACACATGCGTCAGTAGTAAATATCCAGTAATACTTTCACACACATGCGTCAGTAGTAAATATCCAGTAATACTTTCACACATGCGTCAGTAGTAAATATCCAGTAATACTTTCACACACATGCGTCAGTAGTAAATATCCAGTAATACTTTCACACACATGCGTCAGTAGTAAATATCCACTAATACTTTCACACACATGCGTCAGTAGTAAATATCCAGTAATACTGTCACACACATGCGTCAGTAGTAAATAACCACTAATACTTTCACACACATGCGTCAGTAGTAAATAACCACTAATACTTTCACACACATGCGTCAGTACTAAATATCCAGTAATACTGTCACACACATGCGTCAGTAGTAAATAACCACTAATACTTTCACACACATGCGTCAGTAGTAAATATCCAGTAATACTGTCACACACGTGTCAGTAGTAAATAACCACTAATACTTTCACACACATGCGTCAGTAGTAAATATCCAGTAATACTTTCACACACATGCGTCAGTAGTAAATATCCAGTAATACTTTCACACACATGCGTCAGTAGTAAATATCCAGTAATACTTTCACACACATGCGTCAGTAGTAAATATCCAGTAATACTTTCACACACATGCGTCAGTAGTAAATATCCACTAATACTTTCACACACATACGTCAGTAGTAAATAACCAATAATACTTTCACACACATGCGTCAGTAGTAAATCTCCAGTAATACTTTCACACACATGCGTCAGTAGTAAATATCCAGTAATACTTTCACACACATGCGTCAGTAGTAAATCTCCAGTAATACTTTCACACACATGCGTCAGTAGTAAATATCCAGTAATACTTTCACACATATGCGTCAGTAGTAAATCTCCAGTAATACTTTCACACATGCGTTAGTAGTAAATATCCAGTAATACTTTCACACACATGCGTCAGTAGTAAATCTCCAGTAATACTTTCACACATATGCGTTAGTAGTAAATATTCAGTAATACTTTCACACACATGCGTCAGTAGTAAATAACCACTAATACTTTCACACACATGCGTCAGTAGTAAATATCCAGTAATACTTTCACACACATGCGTCAGTAGTAAATAACCACTAATACTTTCACACACATGCGTCAGTAGTAAATCTCCAGTAATACTTTCACACACATGCGTCAGTAGTAAATATCCAGTAATACTTTCACACACATGCGTCAGTAGTAAATATCCAGTAATACTTTCACACACATGCGTCAGTAGTAAATATCCAGTAATACTTTCACACACATGCGTCAGTAGTAAATATTCAGTAATACTTTCACACACATGCGTCAGTAGTAAATAACCACTAATACTTTCACACACATTCGTCAGTAGTAAATAACCACTAATACTTTCACACACATGCGTCAGTAGTAAATATCCAGTAATACTTTCACACACATGCGTCAGTAGTAAATCTCCAGTAATACTTTCACACACATGCGTCAGTAGTAAATATCCAGTAATACTTTCACACACATGCGTCAGTAGTAAATATCCAGTAATACTTTCACACACATGCGTCAGTAGTAAATATCCAGTAATACTTTCACACACATGCGTCAGTAGTAAATATCCAGTAATACTTTCACACACATGCGTCAGTAGTAAATAACCACTAATACTTTCACACACATGCGTCAGTAGTAAATAACCAGTAATACTTTCACACACATGCGTCAGTAGTAAATATCCAGTAATACTTTCACACACATGCGTCAGTAGTAAATAACCACTAATACTTTCACACACATGCGTCAGTAGTAAATCTCCAGTAATACTTTCACACACATGCGTCAGTAGTAAATATCCAGTAATACTTTCACACACATGCGTCAGTAGTAAATATCCAGTAATACTTTCACACACATGCGTCAGTAGTAAATATCCAGTAATACTTTCACACACATGCGTCAGTAGTAAATATCCAGTAATACTTTCACACACATGCGTCAGTAGTAAATAACCACTAATACTTTCACACACATGCGTCAGTAGTAAATAACCACTAATACTTTCACACACATGCGTCAGTAGTAAATATCCAGTAATACTGTCACACACATGCGTCAGTAGTAAATAACCACTAATACTTTCACACACATGCGTCAGTAGCAAATATCCAGTAATACTGTCACACACATGTGTCAGTAGTAAATAACCACTAATACTTTCACACACATGCGTCAGTAGTAAATATCCAGTAATACTTTCACACACATGCGTCAGTAGTAAATATCCAGTAATACTTTCACACACATGCGTCAGTAGTAAATATCCAGTAATACTTTCACACACATGCGTCAGTAGTAAATATCCAGTAATACTTTCACACACATGCGTCAGTAGTAAATATCCAGTAATACTTTCACACACATGCGTCAGTAGTAAATATCCACTAATACTTTCACACACATACGTCAGTAGTAAATAACCAATAATACTTTCACACACATGCGTCAGTAGTAAATCTCCAGTAATACTTTCACACACATGCGTCAGTAGTAAATATCCAGTAATACTTTCACACACATGCGTCAGTAGTAAATCTCCAGTAATACTTTCACACACATGCGTCAGTAGTAAATATCCAGTAATACTTTCACACATATGCGTCAGTAGTAAATCTCCAGTAATACTTTCACACATGCGTTAGTAGTAAATATCCAGTAATACTTTCACACACATGCGTCAGTAGTAAATCTCCAGTAATACTTTCACACACATGCGTCAGTAGTAAATATTCAGTAATACTTTCACACACATGCGTCAGTAGTAAATAACCACTAATACTTTCACACACATGCGTCAGTAGTAAATAACCACTAATACTTTCACACACATGCGTCAGTAGTAAATATCCAGTAATACTTTCACACACATGCGTCAGTAGTAAATAACCACTAATACTTTCACACACATGCGTCAGTAGTAAATATCCAGTAATACTTTCACACACATGCGTCAGTAGTAAATATCCAGTAATACTTTCACACACATGCATCAGTAGTAAATAACCACTAATACTTTCACACACATGCGTCAGTAGTAAATATCCAGTAATACTGTCACACACATGTGTCAGTAGTAAATATCCAGTAATACTTTCACACACATGCGTCAGTAGTAAATAACCACTAATACTTTCACACACATGCGTCAGTAGTAAATATCCAGTAATACTTTCACACACATGCGTCAATAGTAAATCTCCAGTAATACTTTCACACACATGCGTCAGTAGTAAATCTCCAGTAATACTTTCACACACATGCGTCAGTAGTAAATAACCACTAATACTTTCACACACATGCGTCAGTAGTAAATATCCAGTAATACTTTCACACACATGCGTCAGTAGTAAATAACCACTAATACTTTCACACACATGCGTCAGTAGTAAATATCCAGTAATACTGTCACACACATGCGTCAGTAGTAAATATCCAGTAATACTTTCACACACATGCGTCAGTAGTAAATCTCCAGTAATACTTTCACACACATGCGTCAGTAGTAAATATCCAGTAATACTTTCACACACATGCGTCAGTAGTAAATATCCAGTAATACTGTCACACACATGCGTCAGTAGTAAATAACCACTAATACTTTCACACACATGCGTCAGTAGTAAATATCCAGTAATACTGTCACACACATGCGTCAGTAGTAAATATCCAGTAATACTTTCACACACATGCGTCAGTAGTAAATATCCAGTAATACTTTCACACACATGCGTCAGTAGTAAATATCCAGTAATACTTTCACACACATGCGTCAGTAGTAAATATCCAGTAATGCTTTCACACACATGCGTCAGTAGTAAATCTCCAGTAATACTTTCACACATGCGTTAGTAGTAAATAACCAGTAATACTTTCACACACATGCGTCAGTAGTAAATCTCCAGTAATACTTTCACACATGCGTTAGTAGTAAATAACCAGTAATACTTTCACACACATGCGTCAGTAGTAAATCTCCAGTAATACTTTCACACACATGCGTCAGTAGTAAATCTCCAGTAATACTTTCACACACATGCGTCAGTAGTAAATATCCAGTAATACTTTCACACACATGCGTTAGTAGTAAATATCCAGTAATACTTTCACACACATGCGTTAGTAGTAAATATCCAGTAATACTTTCACACACATGCGTCAGTAGTAAATATCCAGTAATACATTACATTACATTACAGTCATTTAGCCGACACTTTTATCCAAAGTGACTTACAATAAGTGCGTCATTAAATGTAGGAAATCAGGAGAACAACTAGTCATCGGAGGTCATAAGTTCGTCTTCTCTCTAAACAAGCGTCTAAGAGCAAAACTATTGCTAAAGTAAAAGCACAAGAAAGAGATTTTTTTTTCTTTTTTTATATGAGTGAATACAATAAGTGCTAAGAACAAGTAACAAGGTAGTATTTCTTGAAGAGGTGAGTTTTCAACCTGCAGTGAAAGATGGGCAGCGACTCTGCTGTCCTGACATCAGTGGGGAGTTCAGTCCACCACTGTGGGCCAGGACAGAACAGAGCCGTGACCGGGTCGATCAGTAGCAGGGGCCTCTGAGCGAAGGGGCAACCAGGCGTCCCGAGGCAGCAGAGTGAAGTGGTCGGGCGGGGGTTTAGGGCTTGACCATGGCCTGGAGATAGGAAGGAGCTGTTCCTTTCACTGCCCTGTAGGCTAGCACCAGAGTCTTAAACTGGATGTGAGCAGCTACTGGGAGCCAGTGTAGGAACATACTACACTACATAATACTTTCACACACATGTGTCAGTAGCAAATATCCAGTAATACTTTCACACACATGCGTCAGTAGTAAATATCCAGTAATGCTTTCACACACATGCGTCAGTAGTAAATCTCCAGTAATACTTTCACACATGCGTTAGTAGTAAATAACCAGTAATACTTTCACACACATGCGTCAGTAGTAAATCTCCAGTAATACTTTCACACATGCGTTAGTAGTAAATAACCAGTAATACTTTCACACACATGCGTCAGTAGTAAATCTCCAGTAATACTTTCACACACATGCGTCAGTAGTAAATCTCCAGTAATACTTTCACACACATGCGTCAGTAGTAAATATCCAGTAATACATTACATTACATTACAGTCATTTAGCCGACACTTTTATCCAAAGTGACTTACAATAAGTGCGTCATTAAATGTAGGAAATCAGGAGAACAACTAGTCATCGGAGGTCATAAGTTCGTCTTCTCTCTAAACAAGCGTCTAAGAGCAAAACTATTGCTAAAGTAAAAGCACAAGAAAGAGATTTTTTTTTCTTTTTTTATATGAGTGAATACAATAAGTGCTAAGAACAAGTAACAAGGTAGTATTTCTTGAAGAGGTGAGTTTTCAACCTGCAGTGAAAGATGGGCAGCGACTCTGCTGTCCTGACATCAGTGGGGAGTTCAGTCCACCACTGTGGGCCAGGACAGAACAGAGCCGTGACCGGGTCGATCAGTAGCAGGGGCCTCTGAGCGAAGGGGCAACCAGGCGTCCCGAGGCAGCAGAGTGAAGTGGTCGGGCGGGGGTTTAGGGCTTGACCATGGCCTGGAGATAGGAAGGAGCTGTTCCTTTCACTGCCCTGTAGGCTAGCACCAGAGTCTTAAACTGGATGTGAGCAGCTACTGGGAGCCAGTGTAGGAACATACTACACTACATAATACTTTCACACACATGTGTCAGTAGCAAATATCCAGTAATACTTTCACACACATGGGTCAGTAGTAAATATCCAGTAAGACTCTCACACACGTGTCAGTAGTAAATATCCAGTAAGACTTTCACACACGTGTCAGTAGTAAATATTCTACCAGACATGCATCCAGCATAATCGGACATGTTGTCAGTAACTCTAAATTCATTTTGTCTTTTCCTGAAACCTTGTTTCTTATGTGATAAGAATATCACTCCTCCCTGTAAAAACGTGGTCTAAGAGTATTTACGCATAACAGAAAGTGACCAACTGCTACAAACTTCTAGAACATCATTCTAGAGCATTGTTCTAGAGAATTTTACTAGAGCATTATTCTAGAGCATTGTGCCCCCTGACTGAACTGCATCCCGAATGAAAACCTAAACTACAACATTATCAAATATTTACTTCTTCAGTTCTCTATGTGTATTCATGTTTTCTTCCCTGTTTCCTTTGAGAGTTTTGGATGGCTGGGGTGTTGGGCTGGTTGGGGGTTGCGATGGGTGGGGTGTTTGGATGGGTGGGTGTTTCAATGGGTGGGGTGTTGGGATGGGTGGGGGTTGGAACAAGGTGTTGTTTTAGTTCTCTGTTCTAACACACCAAAAAAGGGGGGAAAATGCCATGGGAAAAAAAAAAATATTCCATCCATCATCCGAACCGCTTATCCTGCTCTCAGGGTTGCGGGGATGCTGGAGCCTATCCCAGCAGTCATTGGGCAGCAGGCGGGGAGACACCCTGGACAGGCCACCAGTCCATCACAGGGCCGACACAAACGCACACACACACATACACCTAGGGACAATTTAGTATGGCTGACTCATCTGACCTCCATGTCTTTGGACTGTGGGAGGAAACTGGAGCACCCGGAGGAAACCCACACAGACACGGGGAGAACATGCAAACTCCACACAGAGGACGACCCGGGACGACCACCAAAGTTCACCTACCCTGGCACTCGAACCCAGGACCTTCTTGCTGTGAGGCAACCACGCTAACCACTGTGCCATGTGCTTTTTTCTTGTCTTACGTATCCCCCCCACCCCCTTTTTCTCCCCACTTGTACTCGGCTAATTACCCCACTCTTCCGAGCTGTCCCGGTTTCTTCTCCACCCCCTCTGCTGATCCGGGGAGGGCTGCAGACTACTACATGCCTCCTCCAACAAATGTGGAGTCACCAGTCGCTTATTTTCACCTGACAGTGAGGAGTTTCACCAGGGGGATGTAGTGCGTGGGAGGATCACGCTATTCCCCCGAGCACCCCCCCCCCGAAACAGGTGCCCCGACCGACCAGAGGAGGCACTAGTGCAGTGACCAGGACACATACCCACATCCGGCTTCCCACCCGCAGACACAGCCAATTGTGTCTGTAGGGACGCCTGACAAAGCTGGCGGTAACGCGGGGATTTGAACTGATTTATATGGTTTTGATAGCTGTGAAATGACTCAGTAACACCACTGCCTCACATCATTACACAGCATGGCGTCACTAAATCCCAAAAATGCCTCTTTAACTCCATTTTGGCAGACATACCACAGTACAACAGACAGCTACACTTTGTTGGTTGTGTCAGTGGTCTCATCGACTTGTACGGTCATGAAAGGGGCTGCATTTATTTACCTCATCTGGAATGTTCTGTTGAAGAATGTCACTTACTGCCAAGATAAGGTCGTTTTGAATATGGTTCGATGTTCCGGAAAACACTGACGAAACTTCAGGATGTGCTGCCAACCGCTGATCTTTCTCCGCAGTGAGGTTTAAGAGCGCCACATAGTTTCCCCGGTTTGATGAGCCAGTGCTTTCCTTGTTTCCCGTGAAGGTTGGTTCCTGTTCTAAGTAGCACGTAGCATGTATCACCTCCTTCAGAATCTCACGATTTTCCCTCACCTTCACATTGTGTGCGGAGACTAGCTGTTTGTTAGCCTTGTTTAAAGCTAGGTTGATTGTTTAAAGCAAGGTTGATCGGAGTGCAGTTTCCAAAGGGTTTCAATGCTATTGATGTTGAATATGTGAATTGGACCACTCGTGCTTGACTAGCGCTGCAGGCAGGTTTTTCAGGTCACAGTAGCACCACCTACCCATACATTTTCCCGCTCTCTGTAAAACAGCAAACAAGGGAAGCAGTACAGCCTGCTGCTGGTAGCATTGGAGCCACATAGCCACTCTTTCCTTATGTTCCACTCCAGCTGGAATGATCAGATGATTTCCTGCCCTTTACTCTGGTAGAGGTCAGGGAGAGCTGGTGGACGCCTGCCTTGCTTAATGACAAGTAATTTTTGCAGGTAATCCAGTTTATTAAAACTCTGAAGACGTACGATAGTCGACATTACTGATTTTCCTCTGAAGTGTAGCTAAGCTGCTCAAATTCAAATGAGCTAGCTTGCTTTATTGATAGCACAAATATCGATGACATTGTAGCAGTTTAGCACCTTGATGGCTCTGATTGGCTCGCACTCCCGCCATAGGCAGCGCCTTTCCTCTTGCGTTGATTTCACCTTAAGCTATGCAACAGGCATGTACAAACTCTGAACTTCACACCGTGAAAGGCGATCGTGAAAAAAGCAGTCTATCCCTACCCCTGAAACAGTAGGTGAGCTCGCGCGCTGTACGGCGTTTCACTCTTACAAGTTTAAGACTTCAAAAGGACAAGGACATAAAATATCATTAAAATACACTACCGTTCAAAAGTTTGGGATCACCCAAACAATTTTGTGTTTTCCATGAAAAGTCACACTTATTCACCACCATATGTTGTGAAATGAATAGAAAATAGAGTCAAGACATTGACAAGGTTAGAAATAATGATTTGTATTTGAAATAAGATTTTTTTTACATCAAACTTTGCTTTCGTCAAAGAATCCTCCATTTGCAGCAATTACAGCATTGCAGACCTTTGGCATTCTAGCTGTTAATTTGTTGAGGTAATCTGGAGAAATTGCACCCCACGCTTCCAGAAGCAGCTCCCACAAGTTGGATTGGTTGGATGGGCACTTCTTTGAGCAGATTGAGTTTCTGGAGCATCACATTTGTGGGGTCAATTAAACGCTCAAAATGGCCAGAAAAAGAGAACTTTCATCTGAAACTCGACAGTCTATTCTTGTTCTTAGAAATGAAGGCTATTCCATGCGAGAAATTGCTAAGAAATTGAAGATTTCCTACACCGGTGTGTACTACTCCCTTCAGAGGACAGCACAAACAGGCTCATGTAACGTAGCGGTCTATTCTGTTGCCTACCAACACGGGGAATTACCGGTTTGAGTCCCTGTGTTAGGTCTGGCTTGGTTGGGTGTCCCTACAGACACAATTGGCCATGTCTGCGGGTGGGAAGCCGGATTTGGGTATGTGTCCTGGTCACTGCACTGGTGCCGGTCGGCGCGCCTCTTTGGGAGGGGGGGTACTGGGGGAATAGCATGATCCTCCCACGCGCTACATCCCCCTGGCAAAACTCCTCACTGTCAGATGAAACGAAGCGGCTGGCGACTCCACATGTATTGGAGGAGGCATGTAGTATTCTGCAGCCCTCCATGGATCAGCAGAGGGGGTGGAGCAGCAACTGGGACGGCTCGGAAGAGCTGGATAATTGGCCAGGTACAATTGGGGAGAAAAAAAAAGGGGGGGTCAAGAAAAAAAATTTATTACAGGGTAGGCGCATCATCACCTTGTCCAAATTATCGAAGCTCTTTATAAAGATTCGAAAAGCGCAGTGCTAGTGGACAGCACACTCAGCGACTAGTTCACTACAACAGGAGGAGTGAGACAAGGTTGTTTACTGTCACCGTGCCTTTTCATTGTATTCCTTGAAGAGATCGTCACCAACGCTATGGAGGGTTATGAACCAACTCTCACAATTGGCGGAAGAAAAATCCCCAACCTTCGCTTTGCAGATGACATGGATCTAATCACCAGCAACAGGGAAGAACTAGCTAAAATAACCAGAAGACTGGACAAGGCGGTGTTGATCAGTACTCAAAAAAGCAAAATCATGACAACAAAAGATCACTTGAGGAGGGAGACTGAAGAGCAGAACACGGAAATCATTGTTGGCAGCGAAAAACTTGAGGAAGTCACGTCTTTCAAATATCTCAGATCTGTGATTAACGAAGACGGAAGATCAGAAAAATAAATTGAGAGCAGAATCGCCATCGTAACAAGTGCAATGACCAAGCTCAACACGATATGGGAAGATAAAAAACTTGGAATGAAGTCAAAAATGCAACTGCTCTGCACCATCCTAATCGCAACTCTTCTTTATGGTGCAGAATCCTGGACCCTAACAAAAGCTATGGAGAAAAAAATACAAGCCTCTGAACTCAGACCATATAGAAGAATGCTGCAAACCCCCTACACAGCACACGCCACCAACACTGAAGTGCTGAACAGAGTTAAGGACGCTATTGGCCACCATGATAGTTTACTGACAATGGTAAAAAAAAAAAAAAAGGAAACTTGTTTGGGCACGTCTGCCGAACGGAAAGGACATTTGCAAAGGACATCCTGCAAGGCCTGGTAGAAGGGACTAGGAAGAGAGGGAGACCAAGTAAAACCTGGGTAAACAACATGGGAGAATGGCTACAGATGAGCGTAGTGGAGGCGGGGAGAGCTGCGATGGATAGGGAACAGTGGAGGAGAGTTGTTGAGGCATCAGCTGTGCTCCGATGACCTCCATAGGTTACGGAACTGATGATGATGATGAGGCGCATCATTGGTGTGAGTGTGTGTGTTTATGACTTGGCCTAGTTTCAGGAACACAGTTTTGACTTAACACCAGTTAATTTGGGATAGCATGTCCAGCTGGAGATGGAAGCCATTTGCCCAGTTGGGGGGAATAACTGATTTTTTTGGGTCATTGGTTCATGTTAGGGTAGGGGTTAAGGTCAGGCATGTAGTTCTGATGGTTAAGGTTAGTGTTAAGGGCTTAGGGAGTGAAATTCTATTTAATGTCCCCCAAAAGTGACCTAAGTAAATGTGTGTGTGTGTGGGGGGGGGGGGGGACAAAAGAACAAAGTCCAAATGAAAGTCAGCAGGATTTGAGATAAACAAGTCATGTTTGCCCATGGCCAAAGGGGAGAGGCACCAAGGCCACAGGCCTCATAGGGTGAATCCCAAACCACCCCTAAACACTTGCCCTACACACACTGTTCATGTGTTCAACATGACGCTCCCGCCATGTTGAACAGCATGCCAAAGCCCTGAGGGCGGAGGGGAAGAGACCTATCAAACCAGTCGGTTATTGAAAGTCTTTTAACTTTTTCCTGTGTTGGTTGGTTTAGTGGGTTGTGTGTGAAGGACAGCAACAGTCTAAACAGTATGGTTCAGGTCTACTCCAAGATAACCGGAGTCCAGCAGAGAGACTTGTGCTCCCTCTGGGAGAACCATGTGGCCCAGAAAGCAAAAGGAATGATTAGCCAATCTGACCACATCCTGTACAATGAATTCACTGTAATGCCCTCAGGCTGGCGCTATAAAGCGTCCCCTAGGAAAACAAATCGCTATTCTAGGTCCTTCATTCCTTCTGCTATCAGGCTGTTAATGCTGAGAGTAGTCATTGTAAATAAATGCTTTATTGTGTTTTAAACCACAATAGTTGGTTTATACCTTGTGTGTGTTTCACATGGCTTGTGGGTCTGTACGTCTACTGACTAGTGGTGGAATGTAACGTGCAATGCATCTTAGGATGCTTTATTTATTTATTTATTTGTTCTATTCTTTTAACTTATGTGAGTTTTTATCCTTCGCCTGGTACTCGTGTGAGTCTGCATGCATGTCCACTCGAGGGCGCCAGTGTGCATCTCTTCTGCATGCATGGCCACACGAGGGCACCAGTGTGCATCTCTTCTCCATGCATGGCCAAATGAGGGCGCCAGTGTCCATGTACTGATCTGTCTATTGTCTCTGGCATACTGCTGATAGCCGCTCGTGTGCGAGTTTGTGTATGTGGTCTGGGTAGATTGTGGAACTGAATTGCCCTTCTGGGATAAATAAATTTGTCTGAATCTGAATCTTCATCAGTAACTCTATATTGATGCTCACTTACAAAAGGCAACTACCCCTTATCAGAAGTGGAAAGATCATACAAGTGTAGAATTTATTTTTCTAACAGCATATTTCAAAAAATGTGTGCAGCTATTGTAATAGCACGTGGTTTTTGTGATGATGCATTCACAAGGAATGTTGGAAAAAACTAAACAGTTAATCATGGTGATGTCTATGGCTTGCTCTTGGTGGATATAGTGCCAAGAGTTTCCCATACCAGTTGTTTTTATGTACTTCCTGTTAATTGGAAGAGTCCTCCACAGCTGTGAGTGTGACTTGATTCAGAGTGTGACGCTTTGGGGAAGTCTTGGGGAAAGGCCCTGAGACATTATAGGCTTTCCCACAGGTGTCTGCAATTAACAATCATAAGTTGCTTTCAAACATGGGGCGGCCCAGTGGTTAGCACTGTCGCCTCACAGCAAGGTCCTGGGTTCAAACCCTGGGGTTGTCCAGCCTTGGGGATCATCCCAGGTCATCCTCTGTGTGGAGTTTGCATGTTCTCCCCATGTCTGCGGTGGGTTTTCTCCGGGTGCTCCGGTTTCCTCCCACCATCAAAAAGACATGCATGTTAGGGTTAATACTCCTGTCTGTGCCCTTGAGCAAGGCAATGGGAAGAAATACCTGGAGTTGGTCCCCAGGTGCTGTGCGGTGGCTGCCATCCTAGCTACACAGCAAGGATGGGTTAAATGCAGAGCGTAATTTCCCTATGGGGATCAATAAAGTATATCACACAAAAAAAATCATCGAAAAAACAATCCGAAACATTGCAGCAAAAACTTTTCTGGCACCACTGGTGATTTCATCCATCCACACCTACAGCTTCTACCCATAAGAATTGTGGATAATGTTTGTTCACACATGACATGACAGTGTCCTCTGTCTTGTTCCCCACTCATGTAGGATGTCTTTGATTTTATTGTAGACTACAGCATCTCTAATGCCAATGTGATTATTTATTTATTCGTTTGCCTCTTGTCCTGGATCTCCACCTTGCCGCGGTGGAGAAGCTTGCGTGTACCAATGATCTCAAGAGCTGTGCCGTCCAGAGCTTGGCTCCTGGTAGGGTCACCCAAGGCGGACAGGTCAATGGGGAGGTTCCAAATGAAGCGCAATCCAACAAAGACCTCAATGGTGGAACTGGTGGAAGATGTCTCTAGACACTTTCCCTCTGATACCGACATGAGACTCTTCCCTCTGATACCAACATGAGACACTTCCCCTCTAATACCAACATGAGACACTTTCCCTCTGATACCAACATGAGACTATTCCCTCTAATACCAACATGAGACACTTTCCCTCTGATACCAACATGAGACACTTTCCCTCTGATACCAACATGAGACACTTCCCCTCTAATACCAACATGAGACACTTTCCCTCTGATACCAACATGAGACTATTCCCTCTAATACCAACATGAGACACTTTCCCTCTGATACCAACATGAGACACTTCCCCTCTAATACCAACATGAGACTATTCCCTCTGATACCAACATGAGACTCTTCCCTTTGATACCAACATGAGACTCTTCCCTCTGATACCAACATGAGACACTTCCCCTCTAATACCAACATGAGACACTTTCCCTCTGATACCAACATGAGACTCTTCCCTCTGATACCAACATGAGACTATTCCCTCTAATACCAACATGAGACACTTTCCCTCTGATACCAACATGAGACACTTCCCCTCTAATACCAACATGAGACTATTCCCTCTGATACCAACATGAGACTATTCCCTCTGATACCAACATGAGACTCTTCCCTTTGATACCTCCATGAGCATGTCAAGAATGTCTAACGTGAGCAGTTCTTCTCCAACACAAGAAGGAGTTGTTAGCATGTGGTCACTATTCAGAACTGAATTATTTGATAGTATTGCTATTTCATGTTTATAACTGTAGCGCTTTAACTGCTATTTATTTAGTAGATACTGCTTACTTAGACATAGGTGATTTTTGTAGACATCTATATTACCTTAATGTGCACCCAGAAAAAGTTAATTGATTTCATATGAAGTCACAGACCTGCATGACTGATCTCTCTCTCTCTCTCTCTTGCACTCTCTCTCTCTCGCTCTCTCTTTCGCTCTGTCTCTCTCTCACACACTCTCGATCTCGCTCTTTCTCTCTCCCCTCTCTCCCTCGCTCTCTTTCTCTCACTGTCTGTCTCTCTCTCACACAATCTTGATCTCGCTCTTTTTCTCTCTCTCTCGCTCTCTCTCACACTCTCGCTCTCGTTCTTGCTCTCTCGCTTTCTATCTCGCTCTCTCTCTCTCTCTCCCTCTCCCTCTCCCTCCCTCTCCAGGTGTAGCAGTGTTCATCAGAGCAGCCAGGTCATTGAGAGGCGAGATAATGACTGGACTGCTGACAGACAGGCTGGCAGAGAAATGGTAACACTACTGTCGCATGTCTCCTCTGTAAGCTTTTCCCTGGTTGTAGGAGTGGTTTGGATGGTAAAGTTGTAACGCAGTACATTTTGCTGTGGTAAATCCATACCATAAACATATGGACCTACTGGGTGCAGTGGAAATGTATTTAATACTACTATGTAAGAATAGATATAGAAAAAAAACACACACATTAGCTTGGCGCACACTCACACATGCATACATACGTATATGTTTGTTCACGTGTGTTTGTGTGTGTGCCAATACAGGGCTATGGATCACTCTGTGGAGCTGCCCATCGTGCTGGTATTTCAGTCTTCCATGAGCAACACACGCCCCTCTACCCTCCTCCTACCTTCCTCATCTGAAGAGCTGCTCACACACCTACACACTGCACTGCTCCACACATTGGTAGGTTTGTGTTTATCTTTCTGTGTGTATGTGTGCATGCGTTCATCTCTCGCTTTTTTCTTGTGTGAAATGACAGAAAATCAACTTGTTATTCATGATCTTAAGTGGTATGTTCAGTAAGATGACATAGAACCAGCATTCTAAATGCCACACATGGTAACCTGGTGCCTCGCGGCCTCAGGCAAACTTGGTAGGGGATCTCAGAGCTGCAGTGGTCCCCAGAAGCTGTTTATGGCCAACCACTGCCCCCTTGCCTTGTGGGAATTCTATTGAGACAAAGGCTAGGGGAGCAACCCCGAGAGAAAAGCAGCATGTTTGGCGGCACACATTAGATGGTTCTTCGACAGTCTTGAGTTTCTGGAAGCCTCCTGCAGTCATGATCGGTGATTGGTCGTCTTGGGTATAAGCCCTTGCCACCAGGACCAACCGGTCATGGCAAAAAAAGTGCTACTGAGGACTGTGCACCCCCTGTGGCACTCAAAAAACCTCCTTGCATAGGTTTCCACCTCCTACCATGGTGTACAATATCCGGCCTTATATCCAGTTGAAGTCTCGTGGTGTTGGGGTGTCTGATCATGGGAGCAGGGTAGAATTGGCCTGAGAGCTCCTAGTCAGAGCCCTGCACATCAGCAGCATGGGGTATATTGTCGCTAGCAGCTGGGATTGAGTGGCAGCTGCTTTCGGCAGACCCCCATGTGACTGAGCAGCCTTATTTAGGGACCAAACTGCTCACCCCAATTGGGGAGGGGCCTAGAAAAGGTGGCCTAAAATTTGTCCACTTAACCAACCTCCTGGGTAGATTACCGTGCCTACCGGGAATTCCATCCCGTGGTAAAAACAAGAAAATTATTCCATACAAATTGGCAGCATGGAATGTTAGGACTCTACTTGATAATGATGGCAACAGACCACATTGAAGGACTGCACTCATTACTGAGGAACTGAGATGCTACGACATGGACATCGCTGCTCAGTGAAACCAGACTCCTGGGTGAAGGCTCCCTCAGAGATGAAGGAGGAGGGTATACCTTTTTCTGGAGAGGTTATCCCCTTGGCAGACAACATCAGCATGGTGTTTGATTGGCAGCAAAGAACAGCATTCTACCCAGCCTCACTGAACGAAAGTGAGAGGCTAATGACCCTCCATATCCTCCTAGCAAAGGCACGCTATGCCGCTCTGTTAAGTGCATATGCACCAACACTACCATCAGACAACGGGGTGAAGGACAGCTTCTACCAGCAACTAGATGAGGCCCTTCATCGTATCCTAAAAATGGACAAGGTCCTTCTGGGAGACTTTAATGCTAGGGTATGAAAGAACAGTGGTATATGGAGTGGAGTACTGGGTAGGCATGGGGTTGGTCAGGTCACTAAAATCTGTACATGTTTACACGATGCAATGTTTGCCATTTAAACGTGTACACGTTTCAGGATTTCTGTTAATTTTGAAAGTATGTCTGTGCTATACCGCTAGAGGTCGCTGTAGCCTTATTATTCCATAGATTCACCACTGTTAAGGTCGCCGATGTCGTATGATACAGCTAGGCTATGCTATTTACAAAAGATCGAATATCTCTGAATGATTATGCGTTAGAAACTCGCTGTTTTGTTTTGTTTGGGAGCTTACCGCTTCCGCAAAGCCCTTCAGTGCGATTAGATCCCGCTGAGAAGCTTCTAATCCAACCTCGAACTTCAGTGTCTTTGTAGGCGACAATAAATCCATCATGATATATGTCTTTTGTGGTTATTTATCCATTCATGTTGAAAATAGTCCTTGTTGACATTGACAACCCCTGTTGTGCTTTAGGCTATACAATAATGTGACATCATTATTCATATTCTGATAGACATTTGATTAGCCTATGCATTAAATGGTAAGCATGGTTACACACGGAGACCAGGTGAGCTAAAACTATGAAAAAATGAATAGCTTTTAATAGTTCAATAACGGTTGTTTACACGTGGATAAGCAAACTTGCGAATATCCTCCTTATGTCTAAAGTTTTTAACCAAACACGTCATCCTCACGTCTCAGTGTCTGCGTTATAAAACAAAAGGTAGGCTATAACAGCCTAAACGTTTCTGACCATAGCCAAATCAAAACCACATTCTTCTGTTTCACTGTAAACATACCATAAACAACATAACAGACGTCCTTAGGTGTCTGCGTTCCAAATTGAAGTCCTCGCGTCTCATAACATTTCAAATTTGCAACACCAAAAATATAGATAAAACTAAGAGCTGAGGACAGACGAGGCAAGGAGACAGCGTGCAGTCTTGAACGTAGAGCTGAGGACAGACGAGGCGAGTAGACAGTGTGCAGTCTTGAACGTAGTGCTTGGTCTCTTCTCGACTTCTTCCCTTTCACATCACGTCGAGGGCAACCATGTCCACTATGAAGTCGGTTATCTTGTCACCCCGCAGCGCCTTGTCACAGCACCTCGCCAAAGCTAGCATCGTCTGTTGTTGTCTTGTTGTCCGTAACTACTCACTCGGCTGTTTCAGTCTGATGTGGTTGACCAAGGGCCTGGTACTCCCGTTGTGAGTCAGCCCTGTCTGACAAATGCTGCATTTTACTTTATTTCTTCTCCATTCTTTTCAAAAACCTCCCACATGGGGCTTGGCAGGTTTTTACTAGCCGCCATCCCACGCTTCAACCGCGCTCGCACTTGTCACGAAGCAAAGAATGACGACGTCATCATGCCTTATATTAGAAAAACAAAAACCTTTACGTTTATCGGTTAGGGATTTTTATTAAACGGTTATGGTTTCATTTCCATGTAAACGTGTACACTGACAAACCCCTAATTGCTAGGACAAACTGCAAGAGCATGGAAGCCACGGTCACTGAACACCAACTGCGCTGGCTTGAGCATGTTATCAGGATGCCTCCAGAACGCCTGCCACGTCAAGTCCTGTATGGACAGCGTCATCTGGGCCGCCGGGCCACAGGTGGTCAGGAGAAGCGAAACAAAGACCAGCTAAAAACATTGCTGAAGAAGTGTTGTACCGACCCCTTGAGACTGGAGCAAGCTGCCGTCAACCGTTCCAGCTGGCAGGAGATCTGCCACAGAGGTGTAGAGCAGCTGGACATGGAGAGGAACGTGAAAAAATAACAGAGAAGCCTGAGGAGACACACAACCATGCCTGCCCCCACTGACCCACACTTCATATGCCCCACGTACAATAACACTTGTGGATCAAGAACTGGACTCTACAGTCATCAAAGACCACACCGTTAACGAGGAGGGACGCCATCGCACTCGATGGACTACCAGCAAGCAAGCAAGCATGCGTGTGTGTGTGTGTGTGTGTGTGTGTGTGTGTGTGTGTGTGTGTGTGTGTTTATATGTGTGTCTTTGTGTGACTCTCAGACATGTAAACAGATACGTGTGTGTGTGTGTGTGTGTGTGTGTGTGTGTGTGTGTAGGACATGGCAGCAGTGCTGGCAGGTTTATGTGGTCATTAGGGCCATCTGTTGTAAACGGTAACATTGATGAACCATTGAAGTGAGATAAAAGCCTTAACTGAGGGCTGGTCTTGGTGTATTGGTGGTGTATTGGTGGTGTATTGGTGTATTGTTGGTGTAATGCTGTATTGTTAGTGTATTGTTGGTGTAATGCTGTATTGTTAGTGTATTGTTGGTGTATTGGTGTGTTGTTGGTGTATTGGTGTATTGTTGGTATGTTATTGGTGTGTTGTTGGTGTATTGGTGAATTGTTGGTGTATTGATGTGTTGTTGGTGTATTGTTAGTGTATTGTTGGTGTGTTGTTGGTCTATTGGTGTATTGGTGTATTGTTGATGTATTGTTGGTGTATTGGTTAATTGTTGGTGTAGTGTTGGTGTATTGGTGTATTGTTGATGTATTGGTGTATTGTTGGTGTATTGGTTTGTTGTTGGTGTAATGGTGTATTGTTGGTGTATTGTTGGTGTAATGCTGTATTGTTAGTGTATTGTTAGTGTATTGGTGTGTTGTTGGTGTATTGGTGTATTGTTGGTATGTTGTTGGTGTATTGGTGTGTTGTTGGTGTATTGGTGAATTGTTGGTGTATTGATGTGTTGTTGGTGTATTGTTAGTGTATTGTTGGTGTATTGGTGTGTTGTTGGTGTATTGGTGTATTGGTGTATTGTTGATGTATTGTTGGTGTATTGGTTAATTGTTGGTGTATTAGTGTATTGTTGATGTATTGGTGTATTGTTGGTGTATTGGTGTATTGGTTTGTTGTTGCTGTAATGGTGTATTGTTGGTGTATTGTTGGTGTAATGCTGTATTGTTAGTGTATTGTTAGTGTATTGGTGTGTTGTTGGTGTATTGTTGGTGTGTCGGTGTATTGTTGGTGTATTGGTGAATTGTTGGTGTATTGTTTGTGTATTGGTGTATTGTTGGTGTATTGTTGTTTATTGTTGGTTTGTTGGTGTATTGGTGTATTGGTGTATTATTGGTGTATTGGTTTATTGTTGATGTAATGGTGTATTGTTGGTGTAATGCTGTATTGTTGGTGTATTGTTGGTTTGTTGGTGTATTGGTTTATTGTTGATGTAATGGTGTATTGTTGATGTATTGTTGGTATAATGCTGTATTGTTGGTGTATTGGTGTATTGTTGGGGTATCGGTGTGTTGTTGGTGTATTGGTGTGTTGTTGGTGTATTGGTGTATTGTTGGTGTATTGGTGAATTGTTGGTGTATTGTTTGTGTATTGGTGTATTGTTGGTGTGTTGGTGTATTGTTGTGTATTGTCGATGTATTGGTGTGTTGTTGGTGTGTTGGTGTATTGTTGGTGTATTGGTTTATTGTTGGTGTATTGTTGGTGTTTTGGTGTATTGTTGGTGTATTGTTTGTGTATTGGTGTAATAGTGTATTGTTGGTGTGTTGGTGTATTGTTCTGTATTGTTGGTGTATTGGTGTATTGTTGGTGTGTTTTTGGTGAATTGTTAGTGTATTGTTGGTGTATTGGTGTACTGTTGGTGTAATGCTGTATTGTTGGTGTATTGGTGTACTGTTGGTGTAATGCTGTATTGTTGGTGTAATGCTATATTGTTGGTGTAATGCTGTATTGTTGGTATGTTGTTGGTGTATTGGTGTATTGTTGGTGTGTTGTTGGTGTATTGGTGAATTGTTGGTGTATTGTTGGTGTATTGGTGTACTGTTGGTGTAATGCTGTATTGTTGGTGTGTTGTTGGTGTATCGGTGTCTGTGAATGTTCTTATTCATCCAGGTCATGGATATCCAAAGGAGTTGAATCAAGTGCAACTGGACTTGGTATATATCCGTGAAGACGTTTCGCCTCTCATCCAAGGGGTTCCTCAGTTCGTGCCTCTCTTACTAGACCAAGCTAGTCTGACTGGCTGGTGATGAGACTCAGAATTTATCCTCTAGGAGTCGTTGTCAGAGCTCTTGATATGCGTGGCTCTTTGTGTCCCGATGTTTACCAACGCCCGTCGCTAACAGAGCCATAGATATGCGTGGCTCTTTTGTGCACCGATGTTATGGCCGCGCCCGTCATTATCGGAGCTATTGATATGCGTGGCTCTCCTGTGCTCCGATGTCCAGCCACGCCTGTCGCCATCGGAGCTGTTGATTTGCATTTGTTTAGCAGTGACGGTGGTTGGGGGTGTTAGTTTCGACTTCATTGTTCAGTGGTCATGAGGGTCATTGGAACCTTTAGTGACCGACTGTTGTTCTTGGAGGCTAGGCTTCTTGAGTCTCCTGGGTAGAGATGACAGGACGGCATTGTAATTGGGAGATAGGTGGTGTCGCAGACCTCCTCCTCTGTTGAGGGATGGTTTTTCCAGTTTTGCATAGATGGCTTCCTTCACCCCTCTTTCAAACCATCTATCTTCTCTGTCCAAAATGTGTACATTGCTGTCCTCGAAGGAGTGTGTCTTCTCCTTTAGGTGTAGATAGACTGCTGAGTCTTGTCCTGAGGAGTTTGGCCTTCTGTGTTGGGCCATCCGTTTGTGTAGTGGTTGTTTGGTTTCTCCTATGTATAGGTCAGTGCAATCCTCATTGCATGGTACAGCATACACCAGATTGCTTTTCCAGGTGTGTGGTACACGGTCTTTGGGATGAACCAGTCTTTGTGGGAGTGTGTTGCTGGGTTTGAAGTATACCGGGATGCGGTGTTTGTTGAAAATTCTCCTGAGTTTCTCGGAGACCCCAGAAACATACGGGATGACTGTGCAGTTTTCACAAAGGTCCAACTGGGATAGCCACAGGTTTTTAAAGCTCCCCTCAGGTGTTTGTGTTCTTCTCGTTGGGACTGAGTGCTGCTGGGCACATTGTCAGCTCTGTGTTGCAGAGTTCTGATGACGCTCAGTTTGTGTTCCAGAGGGTGGTGTGAGTCAAAAAGTCGATATTGGTCTGTGTGAGTAGGTTTCCTGTAAACCCCAATGTGGAGGCTCCTGTCTTCCCCAATGTGGACGTCACAGTCCAAGAAGGGCAAACTGTTGTACTTAACGTCTTCCCTTGTGAACTTAATGTTCTTGTCCACTGAGTTGATGTGTTTGGTAAACGCTTGCACCTCTTGTGTTTGGATTTTGACCCATGTGTCGTCCACATATCTGAACCAGTGGCTCGGAGGTGTTCCTCTGAAGGAGTTCAGGGCCCTGTGTTCTACCTCTTCCATATACATATAAGTTGGCCACAATGGGCGATACTGGTGAGCCCATTGCACAGCTGTGTTTCTGTATGTAAAACTGGCCCTTGAATTGGAAATATGTAGTGTTCAGGCAAAGGTCCAGTAGTTGGCAAATCTGGTCTGGGCTGAGGTTGGTCCTATCGTGGAGGGTGTCGTCCCGTAGCAAACGTTGCTTCACAGTTTCCAAAGCCTCCATGGTTGGGATGCCTTGGACCTTGTCCACGAAGTCAATGGAGTTTTGGATATGGTGAGGTGTTTCGCCCACTAAAGGGGTCAAGATGTTGGCTATATGTTTGGCAATGTTGTACGTGACCGAGTTTATGCTGCTGATGATGGGCCTGAGGGGGTTCCATCTTTATGGATCTTAGGGAGTCCATATATGCATGGAATGTTATCTTGTGGGTAGAGACGGTGGTATTGTATCCGATCAATGGTTCCTCCTTTCTGTAGTTTCTGTAGGTACTCTATTATTCTCCTTTTGTAACCACTAGTAGGATCTCATCTCAGAGGTTCATAGGTGTCGGTGTTGCTGAGTAATGACGTGGTGTATTGGTGGTGTGTTGTTGGTGTATTGGTGGTGTGTTGGTGTATTGTTGGTGTATTGGTGAATTGTTGGTGTATTGTTGGTGTGTTGTTGGTGAATTGTTGGTGTATTGTTGATGTTTTGGTGTATTGTTGCTGTATTAGTGAATTGTTGGTGTATTGTTGGTGTGTTGTTTGTGTATTGGTGTATTGTGGTGTATTGTTGGTGAGTGGTCCTGTTTCTACTGTTGGTAGAATGAGGCAAGACCACATCAAACCACATTCACATGTGTGGTTGTGTTCACAAACAAACCCTTTTACACGCACAGTGAAGTGTGGCCAAGCTTACTGAAGTATGTGAGCGCCACATGGTGGAGAGAAGTGACGTCCTGTGTGTCTGAGCTACTGAATGATCGTCACTGCAGTTTGGGATAGAAGACCTAAGTGTTGCTTTATGCTACATAAATATAAATACCATAAACACTTTGGTCACATCCTTACCTGATGATTCTAACTAAACTTTGTATTTTGCAGTTATAAGCAAGTGTTCAACTTCTTCACCAATCTATTTTTCCTCACATCTCTACCTTCCTGTCTCTTCATCCTTCTTCCTGCCTTTCTTACCTTTTCTCACTTCTTCCTTCAATCTCTCTCTCGCCCCTTCCTCCCTCTGTTCCTCTGCATCCCTGTTCCCTTAAGCCTGAGCTGACAGTAGAAAACCTGCCATCCTACCTCTCTCTGGAGAAACCCCTGCTCCTCCTCTTCGTTGGGGAGGAGGAGGATGAGAGGGTCAGGCGGGAGAATGAGGCGGCCATACAGGAGATGAGAGGTGTGTTGGAGAGCAGAGAGAGGGAGGTGGAGAGTTACCTGGCCTGCTGGATTCACCCGTACGTATGCCAAAGTGCTTTGTTTTTTTTTTTGTTTTTGGGAGGATTTTTCTCCCCAGTTGTACTTGGCCAATTACCCCACTCTTCCAAGTCGTCCCGGTCTCTGCTCCACCCCCTCTGCCGATCATCCGGGGAGGGCTGCAGACTACCACGTGCCTCCCCCCATTCATGTAGAGTTGCCAGCTGCTTCTTTTCACCTGACTGAGAAGTTTCCGCAGGGGGATGTAGTGCGTGGGAGGGTCACGCTATTCCCCCCAGTCCCCCCCCCCCCGAACAGGTGGCCCGACCGACCAGAGGAGGCGCTAGTGCAGTGACCAGGACACATACCCACATCCGGCTTCCCACCCACAGACATGGCCAATTGTGTCTGTAGGGTTGCCCAACCAAGCCGGAGGTAATGCGGGGATTCGAACCAACGATCCCTGTGTTGGTAGGCAACAAAATAGACCACTACAGTACCCAGACGCCCCAAAATGCTTTCTGTTTATCTTTCACATCAGTCTGTCATCACACTATACCACTCCTTTACTGATCATCCAAGAGAAATTCATCAGTATTCATCTGTCATCATCCATTGTCACGCCGTCCATCCATTTATCCATCAGTCTAACTCTCTTAGTCACATGTTCCATAAACAGACCGTACAGACAGCCAGTCCATTCTGCTACTCTGGCCAGTTTCAAGTTCCCCTCCAGACATGTTGCAAGGTTTAGATGAACTCTGAGATGATTCATCCACTCTTTAACATGATTCTCCCACATAAAAAGTAAAGAAAACTCTGAAAAGGGGCTGGAAGCACATCTACTCTTTCTCCCTCATTGAGAAATTCAGGTTCTATGAATATGCAAATATCACAGGCCTCGCACCCCGCCCACCCCCGCTGCGTGCTCTGGGTTGACCAGTGAAAGAGCGGTGTGTATCAAGATGGCATTAGAGGAAACCTCAGAGAGATTCAGCCATACATGTTTAAGCCTCAGTCAGACCCAGACTCAGTCTCTGTTGTGCACCAGCATCACAGACTACCAGACGCACCAGTGGTAGGTGTAGTTAGCATCTTTTATTTATTTATGTTGTTTGTTAGCTTGTAACAGACATGATGGACAGGTTGACGGATGAGATCAGGCAGGAGTCTCTGTGGACGATGGTGTTTGCGGATGACGTTGTGATCTGTAGTGAGAGTAGGGTGCAGGTGGAGGAGAGCCTGGAGAGGTGGAGGTATGCACTGGAGAGAAGAGGAATGAAAGTCAGTAAGAGCAAGACGGAATACCTGTGTGTGAATGAGAGGGAGGACAGTGGACTGGTGAGGATGCAAGGAGTAGAGGTGATGAAGGTGTATGAGTTTAAATACTTGGGGTCAACTGTCCAAAGTAACGGAGTGCAGAAGAGAGGTGAAGAAGAGAGTGCAGGCAGGGTGGAGTGGGTGGAGAAGAGTGTCAGGAGTGATTTGTGACAGAAGGGTACCAGCAAGAGTTAAAGGAAAGGTTTACAAGATGGTGGTGAGACCAGCTGTGTTATATGGTTTGGAGACAGTGGCACTGATGAAAAGACAGGAGGTGGAGCTGGAGGTGGCAGAGATGAAGATAAGATTTTCCCAGGGAGTGATGAAGAAGGACAGGATTAGGAACGAGTATATTAGAGGGACAGCTCAGGTTGGACGGTTTGGAGACAAAGCAAGAGAGACAAGATTGGGATGGTTTGGACATGTGTGGAGGGCTGCTGTCATCGTTTCATATAGTTGAATTTTGAAACGTTAGCCAAATACACAGTTTACAGTTTTAGTACAACTAAACAACTAGCAGTAGCTAGCAAACAACCAGCAGTAGCTAGTAAAAAGTCAGCGTAGGTAATGCTGTTTATAGGTCACAAGGGACAGATGTTACATGCACAAAGCTTGCCTTTGGCTGTTTATTGGTTAAAAGAAATGCATAACTTACATACTGACTCAAGTTCACTGTCACAGTCCAAGGATAAATAGTCGCACAGCATCACTCCGACTCCTAACAGGATGTGACGCAGACGGTCGAACCTCAGCTTGATTGTTTTTCCCAGTGATGATGTCCTTACCTCCGTGCATCAGTGAACAGGTGAGACGTGTCACTTGTCTGAAAAATCACTCGCCCTGCTCAATTCTTGCAAAGCTTCACACACATGTCCCACCTCCAACCAAATTTCATTGATCAGAATTGATGCTGACAGGGGTGTCCAGGTAGCGTAGCAGTCTGTTCTGTTGCCTATCAACACGAGGATCGGTGGTTCAAATCCCCGTGTTACCTCCAGCTTGGTCGGGCGTCCCTACAGACATAATTAGCCACGTCTGTGGGTGGGAAGCCGGATGTGGGTATGTGTCCTGGTTGCTGCACTAGCGGCTCCTCTGGTCGGTTGGGGTGCCTGTTCGGGGGGAGGGGGAACAACGTGATCCTCTCACGCGCTACGTCCCCCTGGCGAAACTCCTCACTGTCAGGTGAAAAGAAGCAGCTGGTGACTCCACATGTATCGGAGGAGGCATGTGGTAGTCTGCAGCCCTCCCTGGATCAGCAGAGGGGGTGGAGCAGAAACCGGGATGGCTTGGAAAATAGGGTAATTAGCCAAATACAATTACAATAAATAAATAAAATGAAAATAGTATTGTTAAATAGGTATTTATAGCTTTTTATGTCTCTATATTGCCTTTATTCCAACGTCAGTGCCTCGACAGTTACAATGTGTCTGTATTACAGTCCCCCTGGTCACATATATGCTAAAAAATAAAACATTCTGTTTGACATTTTCCTGCAGAGGCCGTACCCCAGCCGGTATATCTGTCCTTGAATCATACCTTGGCTCCCTACCCCCCCTTCCTGCTCTGGTCCTGTCCCATCTGCCCAGCGGAGGTGAGCTCTATCACTACTCTCCCAACACCCCCATTGAGACACGCTTCATCCTGCAGTGGCTACAGGATATAGAGGAAGGACAGCAACCTCCTGCAGGTAAGCAGGACAGAAGAAAGCACAGCATAAATTGTTCAAGGTTATCTTTATTGCGCCACTAGGGGACATTTGTTATACAGCCAGGGTTGACATAATGACATAATACAAAAGGACAACAACAACAGTAAATCACAGAACTAGTCCAGGGAAATGGAATTTCATACCAAGTACAAATATGCAAGTGTGCAAATGTGCCAGGATAGTGCAAGGACTGCAGCTAGAATGCTAACTGCCATTAAGCATATCAGTAGCACTTGGGATGAAAGAGACATGGGGTCCTTTAGTTCTCCGAACAGGTGCCCTGAAATAACAGTCTGGGGGCAGTAGAGTGGATGGCCCTGGCAGTCCAACATAGCATTAGCCCTCCTAAAGACCTGCCTGTTATAAATGACCAAAAGCTTGGCCTGACTCGTCCCTGAGATCTTACTGACCATTTTAACAAGACTTCCAAGTCTATTCTTGTTGGACAAGTGTAGGTTTCCAAACCAAGCAGTAACACAAAATGTTAAAACGGATTCAATTAAACTTCTGTAAAAGACGGTCATCACCTTAGTAGAAACGTTAAGAGTTAATTTTTCTCAGGAAAACAAAGTGTTGGTTGAAAAAGTCTTTGTTGGACCTTTTTAAAGGTAGCATCAACATGGGATTAAAAACAGTTTGTTATCAAGAACAATACCCTAATATGTGTAGCTCTCCACTAGGTCACTGTCAACACCCTTTATAGCAGCTGGCAGTGGGCTTGGTGGTGACTTTCTGAAATCTAGAGCTTCAATGGCCATGTGTACTATTCACAGGGGATTGGGGAATAATTGCAATCACAGCATTGTAAGATGGTGACATCTGTATACATCTGTACACACTTCCAGTATTTTCTCATGCTTACAATGTTCTCAAGAAGGACAAATGTTAGTAGACTATGGCCCAGCTAAGACCTCTCTTAACATACGCAAGATAGGATGTATTATGACATATCACAACCAAATCAAAAATGGCAATGATATGTTTCTCTTTCTAGGAAAGATACTGGACAATCACTGGACTCCCTTAGTTCCCTTTTATGATTTCCTGTCAGTCATGGACCAGGAAATACCGGAGTATGCCCAGCAGCGAACTTCCAAATCCAAAGAGAAGAAATACGAGAAGGAGGAAGATGAAAAGCAGAGGAGTGGGGAAGGAGGTAAAGAGGAAGATGATGCACAAGTGCAAAGGGAAGCTGGAGCCGAGCCTTCCACACCCCTGCCGCACTCCGAGTTATGAGAGAAAAAATACAGGAATGGGATGGGAGAGAAAAAAGCAGGCTATAGATTTCAGGACAACTTTGATTGTTTTCTTTTCAACCCAGACCTCATTAAAACATTGGCTAGCAGCATTTACAGTTGTACAGACAAGAGCTACATGGATCGCTTCAGTACTGAGAAGCTTTTCAGAATATTCTCACTGGGTTTCAACAAAGTCCAGTGGGGCAATCGTTTCCACCTTCAAAAACCATCTGGGTTCAGAAATACCGAATCTGTCCTTTAAAACATTTTAACTTTTGTATTTTTCTGGTTTCTGTTTGTTATGTTTCTTTTAGGGCTTTTGCTTTTTGGCCATAATATTCCCATTATTTAATACAGAGAGTCCAGTTCCCCTGCTTCCCTCCCCACAGTATCTTACTCTGCAGTGTTATCCTGATCATGGTAGCACGTTTTCCCTGGAAGCTTGACTTCCAGTCTACAATCCGCTTCATTGCTGATGAACTAATGCCGTTCCAGCTGACGGGTGGATGTCTCACCAGTGTGATGTTATGGGGGCATTGTTACACATTTAGTATTTTTTTAATGCTCTAGAGTTCAGATGCAGCAAACAGCTATCTTGATTATGTTGCTCTGACATGTATTACAACAAGTACGTAATTAGTCAGCATGTATACATATTTTGGCTTGAGGATGATGGAGGTGGCCAGCTCCCAAATTGACAGTTGAAACCTCTAGTTTATGGCACCTGACAGTATTTGATGTTGGAAAATTAACCCAAAACTTAATATCTGATAGTCAGAAGGATTAGGAAAAAAATCAGCAATATTTGCTACTTTTAGTGTTTACAATGCTAATGCTATGCTAATGCAATGTGTACGTTGAATTCTTGCAACACCGTCATCCACAGCAGCTGTAACATGCACATCACATTCCTCTGCTGAGACACATCACATCACTCTGCTGAGACACATCACATCCCTCTGCTGAGGCACATCACATCACTCTGCTGAGGCACATCACATCCCTCTGCTGAGGCACATCACATCACTTTGCTGAGGCACATCGCATCCCTCTGCTGAGGCACATCACATCCCTCTGCTGAGGCACATCACATCACTCTGCAGAGGCACATCACGTCACTCTGCTGAGGCACATCACGTCACTCTGCTGAGGCAAATCACTCTGCTGAGGCGCATCACATCACTCTGCTGAGGCACATCGCATCCCTCTGCTGAGGCACATCACATCACTCTGCTGAGGCACATCACATCCCTCTGCTGAGGCACATCACATCCCTCTGCTGAGGCAAATCACTCTGCTGAGGCACATCACATCACTCTGCTGAGGCACATCACATCCCTCTGCTGAGGCAAATCACTCTGCTTAGGTACATCACATCACTCTGCTGAGGCACATCACATCCCTCTGCTGAGGCAAATCACTCTGCTGAGGCACATCACATCCCTCTGCTGAGGCACATCACATCACTCTGCTGAGGCACATCACATCACTCTGCTGAGGCACATCACATCCCTCTGCTGAGGCACATCACATCACTCTGCTGAGACACATCACATCACATTACTGCTGAGGCAAATCACATCCCTCTGCTGCGGCACATCACATCACTCTGCTGAGGCACATCACATCACTGCTGAGGCAAATCACTCTGCTGAGGCACATCGCATCCCTCTGCTGAGGCACATCACATCACATCACTTTGCTGAGGCACATCGCATCCCTCTGCTGAGGCACATCACATCCCTCTGCTGAGGCACATCACGTCACTCTGCTGAGGCAAATCACTCTGCTGAGGCACATCACATCACTCTGCTGAGACACATCACATCACTCTGCTGAGGCACATCACATCCCTCTGCTGAGGCACATCACATCCCTTTGCTAAGGCACATCACATCACTCTGCTGAGGCACATCACATCACCCTGCTGAGGCACATCACATCCCTCTGCTGAGGCAAATCACATCCCTCTGCTGAGGCAAATCACTCTGCTTAGGTACATCACATCACTCTGCTGAGGCACATCACATCCCTCTGCTGGGGCAAATCACTCTGCTGAGGCACATCACATCACTCTGCTGAGGCACATCACATCCCTCTGCTGAGGCAAATCACTCTGCTGAGGCACATCACATCACTCTGCTGAGGCACATCACATCCCTCTGCTGAGGCACATCACATCACTCTGCTGAGGCACATCACATCCCTCTGCTGAGGCACATCACATCCCTCTGCTGAGGCAAATCACTCTGCTGAGGCACATCGCATCCCTCTGCTGAGGCACATCACATCCCTCTGCTGAGGCACATCACATCACTCTGCTGAGGCACATCACATCCCTCTGCTGAGGCACATCACATCACTCTGCTGAGGCACATCACATCCCTCTGCTGAGGCAAATCACTCTGCTGAGGCACATCACATCACTCTGCTGAGGCACATCACATCCCTCTGCTGAGGCACATCACATCACTCTGCTGAGGCACATCACATCCCTCTGCTGAGGCACATCACATCCCTCTGCTGAGGCAAATCACTCTGCTGAGGCACATCGCATCCCTCTGCTGAGGCACATCACATCACTCTGCTGAGGCAAGCTGCCACAACGTGCCACTCTGAAAACTGAATGAATCAGTTTGTTTCCAAATAGAAAAGGTGATATTAATGATCCGACTGACCATGTTCTCTATGCATGTGGCTCTCAACCTGACCAGTCTTACTCTCAATGGATCAGATATCAAACTAAGCTATGACTGAGCCATGAGTGGATGGATGGAGGAGAGAAGGAGCTAGCTCTTGACTACTGTGAAGTTTTTTTTTATTAATGTTTTTAGGTGATGACTATATGTCCTTACAAATGAATATATAAAATGGATTGTATTTATAATGTTTCCTGTTATTAATGGGGCATTTCCACATGTATGCCAACTCACACTTCTATCGAGTCATTCTCTCTCCCTGTCCCTGTCTTGTTTGTAGGTGTCTATAGATCATGACTAAAATAATACACAGTCAGTGTAACTCTGTGTCTCTGATGGATCTCGAAGTTCTGTTGACCGCTAGTCTGGTCTGCAGCTGCAAGCCTGGCCTTGGGTTACAAATAGACTGTCTATACTGTTAAAGTTATTGTTCTAGTTTGTCTTGATACATGCTCAATAATCCAGGTATAGAAATTCCAGAAAAGTTGAATCAGTTCATCTGGGCATCAAGTTTTTTTTTATTAACATGTAACAAAACTGCAACTCTGCAGTTAGCTTATATGATTTCAACTAAAGTGGGGAAAAAATCAGGTCGCCAAAGAAAATTCAATATAAGAGAATAGAAGGTTGCAATTCTTCTTTGATGTTACTTCCTGTTAGAATCTCCATCTCTCTTGCCTCCCTCGTCCTCATCCTCCTCCATCCCTTTGACGGTACACCTCTTTCTCCCTCTTGTGCTTCCCATATCTCTCTGCCATGATCACAACTTCCTCAGGGGTGTCCTGTCTGGATCTCTCCAGAATGGAAGTCAATTCTGACGCCATCCTCGATCTCTCACTGGTTACCAATGTAAGAACTGCTCCTGGCCGTCCTGCTCGACCCATGCGGCCCACACGGTGTACATATTCCTCAATGTTTCAAGGGAAGTCATGATTGAAGACGTGTGATGTCACAGACATCTAGGCCCCGAGACACCAAGTCTGTAGCCACAAGGACACAATAACATTTGGACATAAAGTTTAATAATAACGATAACAATAATAATCATTTCATTTATATAGAGCTTTATCTAGACACCCAGAGCACTTCACAGAGAATGGAGGACTCACCTCAACCACCACCAATGTGTAGCACCACCTGGATGATGCACGGCAGCCATTTTACACCAGAGCACTCACCACACATCAGCTTGAGGTGGAGAGGGAGGAATCATTGAGCCAGTCATACTGGGGGGGTGGGTGGGTGATTAGGTGGCCAGATGGAGAGTCAGGTTGGGAAATTTGCCAGGACTCCGAGGGACCCCTACTCCGAGGGACCCCTACCCCGACCTCGGTTTAACGTCTCATCAGAAGGACGGCATCTTCTACACCACTATGTCCCCGTCACTGCACTGGGCCATTGGCATTTTTGGTTGCTTTTTTTGTTTGTTTTTTTTTTTATATCAGGACCAGAGGGAAGACTGCCCCCTACTGCCCACCAGCACCACTTCTGGCAGCAATTCAGTTTTCCCAGGAGGTCTCCATCCAAGTACTAGCCAAGCCCACACCTGCTTAGCTTCTGTCATTTGGCAGCGCCAGGGTACATGTTGGTATGGCTGCTGTTTGGTGGAAGAAAGGTTTCATCGCTCGTCTAAATGATTGTCAGTCTCAGCTGACTGCAGGTATCCCAAACTGATAAACGGCACACCCAAACAGTTTCATATGCACATTTCCGTGCCCATTAATTAGATGTTAGATCGCCGGTTTTGGTCGCTATACAGCTGCACTGCTTATAGGGTTGGGGGTTGCTTTGATGAATGATGAAAACGGGGTCCAGATGAACTGATCCCACTTTTCTGGGATTTCTAGTATGATTTTTAAAAAATGGAAAAGAAATCAAATTCCTGAGCTCTATCTGCCCTCTTACGTAGTCTGGCTATCCAACTGACTCGGGTAGTTGACTCTATTTGCCTACAGACCGGATCTACAGTGGCTTGCAAAAGTATTCATACCCCTTGAACTTTTCCACATTTTGTCACGTTTCGACCACAAACATAAATATATTTTATTAGAATTTTATGTGAAAGACCAACACAAAGTGGCACACAATTGTGAAGTACAAAGAAAATTATACATGATTTAAAAAAAAAAATACAAATAAAAAACTTAAAACTGTGGTGTGCAAAAGTATTCAGCCCCCCTGAGTCAATACTTTGTGGAACCGCCTTTTGCTGCAACTACAGCTGCAAGTCTTTTGGGGTATGTCTCTACCAGCTTTGCACATCTAGAGACTGACCGTTTTGCCCATTCTTCTTTGCAAAACAGCTCAAGCTCAGTCAGATTAGATGGAGAGCGTTTGTGAACGGCAGTTTTCAGATCTTGCCACAGATTCTCAGTTGGATTTAGGTCTGGACTTTGACTGGGCCATTCTAACACATGAATATGTTGTGTTTTAAACCCGTCCATTGTAGCCCTGGCTTTATGTTTAGGGTTGTTGTCCTGCTGGAAGGTGAACCTCCGCCCCAGTCTCAAGTCTTTTGCAGACTCCAACAGGTTTTCTTCCAAGATTGCCCTGTATTTGGCTCCATCCATCTTCCCATCAGCTCTGACCATCTTCCCTGTCCCTGCTGAAGAGAAGCACCCCCAGAGCATGATGCTGCCGCCACCATGTTTGACAGTGGGGATGGTGGTGTGTTCAGAGTGATGTGCAGTGTTAGTTTTCCGCCACACATAGCGTTTTGCATTTAGGCCAAAAAGTTCAATTTTGGTCTCATCTGACCAGAGCACCTTCTTCCACATGTTTGCTGTGTTCCCCACATGGCTTCTGGCAAACTGCAAACGGGACTTCTTATGGTTTTCTTTTAACAATGGCTTTCTTCTTGCCACTCTTCCATAAAGGCCAGATTTGTGCAGTGCACGACCAATAGTTGTGCTGTGGACAGATTCCCTCACCTGAGCTGTGGATCTCTGCAGTTCGTCCAGAGTCACCACGGGCCTCTTGGCTGCATCTCTGATCAGTGCTCTCCTTGTTCGGCCTGTAAGTTTAGGTGGACGGCCGTGTCTTGGTAGGTTTGCAGTTGTGCCATACTCTTTCCATTTCCGGATGATGGATTGAACAGTGCTCCGTGAGATGTTAAAAGCTTGGGAAATCTTTTTATAGCCTAACCCTGCTTTAAACTTCTCCACAACTTTATCCCTGACCTGTCTGGTGTGTTCCTTGGACTTCATGATGCTGTTTGCTCCCCAATATTCTCTTAACAAACCTCTGAGGCCGTCACAGAACAGCTGTATTTGTACTGAGATTAGATTACACACAGGTTGACTCTAGTCATTAGGTCAACATTCGATCATTCAGCAATCATCAGGCAACTTCTGAAGGCATTGGCTGCACTCAGAGAAAAGGGGCTGAATACTTTTGCACACCGCACTTTTCATTTTTTTATTTGTAAAAACATTTTTAAATCGTGTAATTTTCTTTGTACTTCACAGTTGTGTGCCACTTTGTGTTGGTCTTTCACATAAAATTCCAATAAAATATATTTATGTTTGTGGTCGTAACGTGACAAAATGTGGAAAAGCTCAAGGGGTATGAATACTTTTGCAAGCCACTGTATATGTTCATCGATTGTCAAGGCTCCCGAGTGCTTTCTTTTTTTCATGAATATTTCCTTTATTAAAATTGTAAAAACGAAAAAAAAAAAAAAACAAGCGCCAAAACGCCCCCAATCAGTTGTCTTTCAAGAAATATAAATCCTCCTCTTCATCGCTTTCAGTAGATGTTCCGTCATTGTCTGGGAACATTTCCAAATGATGAAACTATTAGGTGCTGCTGTTGGGCCACATCTTTTCTTGATGGTGGGAGTGTCAAGCCCTTCACAGAAGGGCCATGTTTATGTCTGCTGACCTGGCTTCTTTCCATTTCCATTCTATTTGTCATCATTTTTCCTATTGACAGAGCCCATCATGCCAGGAGAGATATGGAGACACTGAGGGGTCTTCACCGCAGGGAAGTCTGCACTTCCGGGGGTCAGTGGTCCCTGTTCCAAAAACCAAAACCCACAGTCCGTCCTATAGAAGGGTGTGCAGTCGATCTCAAGCCGATTACGTTTCATTGACGGACAGGTGAAGGCATCGTCAAAATCTTCCTTGGGCATTGCTCCCAGTAACTGATGGACCTCCTCCTTTCACTTCAGCGTTCCCGCCCTAGCAGTCATCTTGGGAAGCTCCAGAGCTGGCTTGTTTGTGAGTTCCTTTTTCTTGCACCTTTTGCTTCTTTCAGTAGAGACCTATGAGGTTTCCTGGGATGTGTGCCGTTTCTGGCACTCCTGTGCTGAGCGTGTTCCTACAGTCATGGCCACATTTACCCAGTAATTCACCTTGTACGTGGAGCAGCAGTTTGCAGCTTCCTGTAGCCTTGCAGGCTCAGCCTCAGTCCACTCATCCTCACTTTTCTTCTGTGGAATGACAAGAATTGTGCTCTTGCTTTTTTTTTCTTCTTTGCTGCCATTTTTGTGGCCCTTGTTTCTCTTAGGGGAAGCTGTTGGTTGTGGTGATAATCTTTTGCAGTTGTCCACTTTAGAGCTGCTTGAAGTGTCCCTCTTCCTCAGTACCCTTCCACTGACTGTTGAGGCGCTTGGAGACTCATCTGACACACCAGCTGAATTGTCCGTGTTATGTGGACAACTTTCACTGTTGGACTTTGTGAGCGGTGTTTGGGCTGGACTCGAGATAGAGGGAGACTGTCTGCATACCAGGCTGTTTCTCTGACCTTTTGCCGTCGGCGAGACCTCCTGGTACTGATGGTCCACTTGTCTGGGCTATTATTGTTTATCATTTGTTGGCTCCTTAGGAAGTTCATCTCCAGGTAGAACATGAGATAAACTCGGTATTCAGTAGCAGTGTATTTAACACATACTCTTATCGCTTCTGTCGAGACGTGCAGAGGAGCTGAACACAGTCGAAGTAAAAAGATGTAAGAACGAGTCAGAAAACAGTGTGAGAAACCACAAGAAGAAAAGGAAACGAAAAAAGAATCAACCACTTTCTGTGACTGGGGGAAATACACACTCATGAGAGCAGAATCTATTATTCAGTTCATGGTGACTCATTGTATCATCACACATAATGAGTTGTCTTGCAATGAGTCCTTACATGATTCACGTGATTCTTGTATGGCACCAGGACTCCTCTTGCTGCAGTCTGAGGAGGTTATTTTTAAAAAAAAATTTATTTTGCTTTTTCATTGTGACTAGCACGACTCGGGGGGGGGGATCAAGATCACCACACTTGTTTATTAACTCTTCCCTGTTGACGGCTGATGACTCTGTCAGAGTTGATGTTTCTTAACTCCTCTATAAACTTTCCTACCCTTCTAATACGTAATTACTCCTCCTCCACTCTCCCTCCCTCCACACTCTCTGCCTCCCTCCACACTCTCCTCTCTGTCTCTCTCTCACTCTCTTGCCTTCTCTCTGTCTCCCTCCCTCCACTCTCTCTTGCTCTCTCCTCTCTCTCCTCTCTCACCTTGTCTCACACTGTCTCTGTCTCCTCCCTCCCTCCCTCCCTCCCTCCACTCTCTCTGCCTCCCTCCATTCTCTTTCTCCCTCCACACTCTCCTCTCTGTCTCTCTCTCTCCCTTTCTTTCTCTCTGTCTCCCTCTCTCCCTCTCTTTCTCTCCTCTCTCTTGCTCTCTTTGTCTCCTCTCTCCTCTCTCACACTGTCTCTCTGTCTCCTCCCTCCACTCTCCCTCCCTCCCTCCCTCCACTCTCTTTCTCCCTCCACACTCTCCTCTGTCTCTCTCATTCTCTTGCCTTCTCTGTCTCCCTACCTCCACTCTCTCTTTCCTTTCTCTTGCTCTCTTTCTCTCTCCTCTCTCACCCTGTCTCACACTCTGTCTCCTCCCTCCACTTTCCCTCCCTCCCTCCACTCTCTCTCTCGCTCTCTCTTGCTCTGACTCCTTCCCTCCACTCTTTCTTTCTCTCCTCTCTCTCTGTCTCTGCTCTCTCTTGCTTTCTTTCTCTCTCTCCACTCTCTCTCCCTCCCTCCTCTCTCTCTCCCCCCTCCACTCTCTCTCTCTTCTTTCTCTCTCTGTCTCTCTCTCTGTCTCTCTCTCTCTCTCTCTCTAGCCAACGTGTAACATATAAATGCCAACTCTTGAACTTCATTGCAGGACAGGCAAAATGGCTGATTATGTGAGCCTGAGAGAAAGAAGTGAAGAGTGTGTAGAATGTGAGGTTGAACTGTTGTTTACCAGGATGGTCCAGGCCAGGATAAGGTAGATTTACCAGCTTGGTCCAGGCCAGGATAAGGTAGATTTACCAGGTTGGTCCAGGCCAGGACAAGGTAGATTTACCAGGATGGTCCAGGCCAGGATAAGGTAGATTTACCAGCTTGGTCCAGGCCAGGATAAGGTAGATTTACCAGGTTGGTCCAGGCCAGGACAAGGTAGATTTACCAGGATGGTCCAGGCCAGGATAAGGTAGATTTACCAGGTTGGTCCAGGCCAGGATAAGGTAGATTTACCAGGTTGGTCCAGGCCAGGATAAGGTAGATTTACCAGGTTGGTCCAGGCCAGGACAAGGTAGATTTACCAGGGTGGTCCAGGCCAGGACAAGGTAGATTTACCAGGATGGTCCAGGCCAGGATAAGGTAGATTTACCAGGTTGGTCCAGGCCAGGATAAGGTAGATTTACCAGGTTGGTCCAGGCCAGGATAAGGTAGATTTACCAGGTTGGTCCAGGCCAGGATAAGGTAGATTTACCAGGTTGGTCCAGGCCAGGACAAGGTAGATTTACCAGGGTGGTCCAGGCCAGGACAAGGTAGATTTACCAGGATGGTCCAGGCCAGGATAAGGTAGATTTACCAGGTTGGTCCAGGCCAGGATAAGGTAGATTTACCAGGTTGGTCCAGGCCAGGACAAGGTAGATTTACCAGGATGGTCCAGGCCAGGGTAAGGTAGATTTACCAGGGTGGTCCAGGCCAGGATAAGGTAGATTTACCAGGTTGGTCCAGGCCAGGATAAGGTAGATTTACCAGGTTGGTCCAGGCCAGGATAAGGTAGATTTACCAGGTTGGTCCAGGCCAGGACAAGGTAGATTTACCAGGGTGGTCCAGGCCAGGACAAGGTAGATTTACCAGGATGGTCCAGGCCAGGATAAGGTAGATTTACCAGGTTGGTCCAGGCCAGGACAAGGTAGATTTACCAGGATGGTCCAGGCCAGGACAAGGTAGATTTACCAGGATGGTCCAGGCCAGGATAAGGTAGATTTACCAGGATGGTCCAGGCCAGGACAAGGTAGATTTACCAGGATGGTCCAGGCCAGGATAAGGTAGATTTACCAGGGTGGTCCAGGCCAAGATAAGGTAGATTTACCAGGTTGGTCCAGGCCAGGATAAGGTAGATTTACCAGGTTGGTCCAGGCTAGGATAAGGTAGATTTACCAGGTTGGTCCAGGCCGGGATAAGGTAGATTTACCAGGTTGGTCCAGGCCGGGATAAGGTAGATTTACCAGGATGGTCCAGGCCAGGATAAGGTAGATTTACCAGGTTGGTCCAGGCCGGGATAAGGTAGATTTACCAGGTTGGTCCAGGCCAGGACAAGGTAGATTTACCGGGATGGTCCAGGCCAGGACAAGGTAGATTTACCAGGGTGGTCCAGGCCAGGATAAGGTAGATTTACCGGGATGGTCCAGGCCAGGATAAGGTAGATTTACCGTGATGGTCCAGGCCAGGACAAGGTAGATTTACCAGGATGGTCCAGGCCAGGATAAGGTAGATTTACCAGGGTGGTCCAGGCCAGGATAAGGTAGATTTACCAGGATGGTCCAGGCCAGGATAAGGTAGATTTACCAGGGTGGTCCAGGCCAGGACAAGGTAGATTTACCAGGGTGGTCCAGGCCAGGACAAGGTAGATTTACCAGGATGGTCCAGGCCAGGACAAGGTAGATTTACCAGGATGGTCCAGGCCAGGACAAGGTAGATTTACCAGGGTGGTCCAGCCCAGGACAAGGTAGATTTACCAGGGTGGTCCAGGCCAGGACAAGGTAGATTTACCAGGGTGGTCCAGGCCAGGACAAGGTAGATTTACCAGGGTGGTCCAGGCCAGGACACGGTAGATTTACCAGGATGGTCCAGGCCAGGATAAGGTAGATTTACCAGGGTGGTCCAGGCCAGGATAAGGTAGATTTACCAGGATGGTCCAGGCCAGGATAAGGTAGATTTACCAGGGTGGTCCAGGCCAGGATAAGGTAGATTTACCAGGGTGGTCCAGGCCAGGATAAGGTAGATTTACCAGGGTGGTCCAGGCTATGATAAGGTAGATTTACCAGGTTGGTCCAGGCCAGGATAAGGTAGATTTACCAGGTTGGTCCAGGCCAGGATAAGGTAGATTTACCAGGATGGTCCAGGCCAGGATAAGGTAGATTTACCAGGTTGGTCCAGGCCGGGATAAGGTAGATTTACCAGGTTGGTCCAGGCCAGGACAAGGTAGATTTACCAGGATTGTCCAGGCCAGGACAAGGTAGATTTACCAGGGTGGTCCAGGCCAGGATAAGGTAGATTTACCAGGATGGTCCAGGCCAGGATAAGGTAGATTTACCAGGGTGGTCCAGGCCAGGACAAGGTAGATTTACCAGGGTGGTCCAGGCCAGGACAAGGTAGATTTACCAGGATGGTCCAGGCCAGGATAAGGTAGATTTACCAGGATGGTCCAGGCCAGGATAAGGTAGATTTACCAGGGTGGTCCAGGCCAGGATAAGGTAGATTTACCAGGATGGTCCAGGCCAGGACAAGGTAGATTTACCAGGATTGTCCAGGCCAGGACAAGGTAGATTTACCAGGGTGGTCCAGGCCAGGATAAGGTAGATTTACCAGGATGGTCCAGGCCAGGATAAGGTAGATTTACCAGGGTGGTCCAGGCCAGGACAAGGTAGATTTACCAGGATGGTCCAGGCCAGGATAAGGTAGATTTACCAGGGTGGTCCAGGCCAGGACAAGGTAGATTTACCAGGGTGGTCCAGGCCAGGACAAGGTAGATTTACCAGGGTGGTCCAGGCCAGGATAAGGTAGATTTACCAGGGTGGTCCAGGCTATGATAAGGTAGATTTACCAGGATGGTCCAGGCCAGGATAAGGTAGATTTACCAGGGTGGTCCAGGCCAGGACAAGGTAGATTTACCAGGATGGTCCAGGCCAGGACAAGGTAGATTTACCAGGATGGTCCAGGCCAGGATAAGGTAGATTTACCAGGATGGTCCAGGCCAGGACAATGTAGATTTTAGTTAGTAGAGAGCGATGAAGGATGTGGACACATTGACAGCATGTGGTGTTGCACAGGGGTGCTGTGTAGCACCACAGAGGATGAGCTGGTGTCTGCTGCAGAGCTCGGATAAAAGAGTCTGACCTGTTTTTTATGTGTTGACTTGTTGTTGAATGATTATTGTTGGGATTGTTAAAAGACGCATGTTGAGTGTTTGTTTGTAATTTGACATATATTGTTTCTATTGTTAAAAAGATGTGTTTTTGGATAATATTTTGTTAAATAAAGACTTGCTTTAAAAATTCAAATTCTCTGTCTGTCTGTCTGTTTCGCTCTCTGTCTGTCTGTCTCACAATTTTTTGTAACTTTTAGCATAATTTTACTGTTATGTCCTCTTTTCCTTCACCACTTGTGCCCATTTGTCAGTCCATGCTGGGTGTTTATGGTGTATTCTGAAGCGTCTTCATGCTCAGTAAGGAAGGGAGGGAAAGGAAGTAGAACCGGTTCATGTGGACAGAAGGTTTACTGAGAGAAACACTTCGTCTTAGTGACCGAAGAAGAGCGATGACACGTTTTTGTCAACAAACCTTCTGTCCACATGAAGCAGTTCACCCTTCTGGGATCTATTTTGAACGACAAGAGGGGCTGAGTTCTAAGTTCATCATGTAGCTCCATGTGAAACGTGATCATTACAGTGTTGTGCAGTGCTGGTTGTGTGTTCTGTGATATTCTCATTAAGTCTACTATTGCTTATGTTAGTGTTTGTTTTCTCAAATACTTTCTGAAAGTTAACAATGTTACTTACAAACCAACTTAATTCAGAGGCTTTATCATAATTTCAATTAATGTGATGAAGACCCTTTGATACCGCCATGAAATGATGATATAATTAAGACAGGCCTCATTATAACCAGCCATGAAAAGTATAAATTTCTACAATTCACAGTTGGTTCAGTCTTGGTTCATGCATTGCTCCTACCACTAGCCAGCCAGTAGTACTTCAACACTGCCACTAGCCAGCCGGTAATACTTCAAATGCCACTAGCCAGCCAGTAGTACTTCAACACTGCCACTAGCCAGCCAATAGTACTTAAACACTGCCACTAGCCAGCCAGTAGTACTTCAACACTGCCACTAGCCAGCCAGTAATGCTTCAAATGCCTCTAGCCAGCCAGTAGTACTTCAACACTGCCACTAGCCAGCCAGTAGTACTTCAACTGCCAATAGCCATCCTGTAATACGTCAAATGCCACTAGACAGCCAGTAGTACTTCAACACTGCCACTCACCAACCAGTAGTACTTCAACACTGCCACTAGCCAGCCAGTAGAACTTCAACTGCCACTAGTCAGCCAGTAATACTTCAAATGCCACTAGCCAGCCAGTAGTACTTCAACACTGCCACTAGCCAGCCAGTAGTACTTCAACTGCCACTAGCCATCCAGTAATACATCAAATGCCACTAGACAGCCAGTAGTACTTCAACACTGCCACTCACCAACCAGTAGTACTTCAACACTGCCACTAGCCAGCCAGTAGAACTTCAACTGACACTAGCCAGCCAGTAATACTTCAAATGCCACTCGACAGCCAGTAGTACTTCAACGCTGCCACTAGCCAGCCAGTAGTACTTCAATGCTGCCACTAGTCAGCCAGTAGTACTTAAACACTGCCACTAGCCAGTCAGTAGAACTTCAACTGCCACTAGTCAGCCAGTAGTACTTCAAATGCCACTCGACAGCCAGTAGTACTTCAACACTGCCACCCGCTAGCCAGTAGTACTTCAACATTGCCACTAGTCAGCCAGTAGTACTTCAATACTGCCACTAGAGGGCGCCATCGCATTAGGTCTGGACCTGCTGTAGAGCAAGAGGCCTTTATGCTTAAGGCCATTTATAGAGACAACTGAAATTAAAGAGTATTTCCACAATAGTGAAAACAAAAATTAAATAATACTATTGCATGGTGTTTAACGTGAGATAAAAAGCACATTCTGTTAAATTCAACTGCACAGGTACATTTCTCTGAACGAACACAAGATACTTTGAATTTTGCTCCTCTACATCCAAGTTGTGCTGCCAAACAAGTCATGGTCAAAACGGTGTCTCTGTTACCTCTAGTTGTGACGTTTAATCACTTCACTGTTGGCATTTATTGTTAAAACAGAAGATCCACCATTAATGAAATTAACAGAAAAAAATCAAGGAATCGTATGCAAATTCTGTTTTAAGATCCACCATTTATGGTCCGTTATTGAAAGTTAAAGTAAAATTATATCCATAAGCCCATCGACTAGGTGTTCTAGTCTATACACTGATGTGTATAAGTGTCCTACTGTCGGGTAATGGATACACTTTCACTGTATTTTATTAAACAAAAATGTCCATTGAACAGGTGAAAAAGTTGACCCATAGCTCAGTAACATGTTTCAGTGTAATTCAGTGTATTTTTCATTTGATGTGCAGACTGTGGCAACACATCTCCTGAAGGAGGACAATCTGAGAATGGAAGTTGTGCTCAGATGGTTTGTGGGCTGATGGCAGCTTCATGATGAGAAGGTGTTTAAGTTAGTCTAGCCTGTGTTGTGGTCAAAACGTGTGTTTTTATTAGTGTCTGTCATTAAAGGGATGTGTTAAATTTATAAAGAGGTTTGTATTTTTTGTGTCTTTGCACCATTGAGTCGGGGAAGCTGAAAGGGACATTACAAATTTAACAATTTCACTGATAAAATCCTCGCTCCAAAAACGTTAAAGTTTGTAGAGCTCTTCACTCAGCTCCGTCATGTGATCAAGACCAATAAATCAATGTCACAGTGGATAGGAGATGAAGGTGAAAATGTCTGTAGTACTTATTCGAGCTGAGCTGATGGTGATGGTTCAGATAAAAGAAGAGCTGGGACCTGGTCATGTGAGGGACTAGAAGACCATGGTGGAAGGTGGACTGGGACGGATCATGTGAGGGACTAGAAGACCATGGTGGAAGGTGGACTGGGATGGGTCATGTGAGGGACTAGAAGACCATGGTGGAAGGTGGACTGGGACGGGTCATGTGAGGGACTAGAAGACCATGGTGGAAGGTGGACTGGGACGGGTCATGTGAGGGACTAGAAGACCATGGTGGAAGGTGGACTTGGGTTTCAGGATGTGCAGATGTTCTGTGGTGAAACTGACCATGAATGGTGCTCAGAGATGTTTGTGGTGTAGACACGTTTTTTCTGAGGAGACTGAAGACAGGAATGGGATTAAAATCCGGACATTTAATCATCCGTCCCCTGTGTGACAGAGAGAATTTGGTTTAAAACCAGATGTCTCAGGAGGATGGAGATGAAGCTGCCGGTCTCGGTCTGGTTTATTTTGGGGATGTGAGCGTTTCCTTGTTTTGCAGCAACAGGACAGTAATGAAAATAAAACTATTCCCTCAACTGACATGAAAATGACAGATAGTATGAGAAACCATCCAATAAGACTCCCAGTAGAATGTGGACCAGTGTCACAGAAACAGTCGGTCGTTTTTGAGCCATTACTGTCAAAAGTTTAAGTTAAGGGGTCACGTTCATTGGTCAAATTATATATTAACTCAGAGAATGGATGCAGCACCTCACGTCACGACTATTAGAAGTCGTAGGTGAACTTTTGTTTGGTATCGTGACCTTCGCTTGGCGTGAGCTTCAGCGTTGAGGTATTTCAGACGGCTGTAGCTCATAAAGAGATAACACACTTGTTCTGCTGTTGACAGATATGAACTCATGTATGAGGTTTGTCTTAAGACCAGGATATCACACCAAACTCCACATTACACATTTTCCAGAGGGAAACGATGACATTGTGGAGGGTGAAGGAAAGGAGACGAGACCACTTCTCCTTTTGACCACCAGCCGTGGGGTCGTTTATTTCCTCCAACTCACTCGACGCAGTGTTGCCGACTCTCGTGAGACAAATAAGCAGCTGCGGCTTCAAAAACAAGCTCAGAACAAGTCCAAAACAAGCCCAAAACAAGCTCAAAACAAGCCCAAAACAAGCCCAGAACAAGCCCAAAACAAGCCCAAAACAAGCCCAGAACAAGCCCAAAACAAGCCCAGAACAACCCCAAAACAAGCCCAGAACAACCCCAAAACAAGCCCAGAACAACCCCAAAACAAGCCCAGAACAAGCCCAGAACAAGTCCAAAACAAGCCCAGAACAACCCCAAAACAAGCCCAGAACAAGTCCAAAACAAGCCCAGAACAAGTCCAAAACAAGCACAGAACAACCCCAAAACAAGCCCAGAACAAGTCCAAAACAAGCCCAGAACAAGCCCAGAACAAGTCCAAAACAAGCACAGAACAACCCCAAAACAAGCACAGAACAAGCCCAGAACAAGTCCAAAACAAGCCCAGAACAAGTCCAAAACAAGCACAGAACAAGCCCAAAACAAGCCCAAAACAAGCCCAGAACAAGCCCAAAACAAGCCCAAAACAAGCCCAGAACAAGCCCAGAACAACCCCAAAACAAGCTCAAAACAAGCCCAAAACAAGCCCAGAACAAGCCCAAAACAAGCCCAGAACAAGCCCAGAACAAGCCCAGAACAACCCCAAAACAAGCCCAGAACAACCCCAAAACAAGCCCAGAACAACCCCAAAACAAGCCCAGAACAAGCCCAGAACAAGTCCAAAACAAGCCCAGAACAACCCCAAAACAAGCCCAGAACAAGTCCAAAACAAGCCCAGAACAAGTCCAAAACAAGCACAGAACAACCCCAAAACAAGCCCAGAACAAGCCCAGAACAAGCCCAAAACAAGCCCAGAACAAGCCCAGTATCACTGTAGCCTGTCATGGCCTTATCAACATATGTTAAACTGAAACAATTTAGAGTCTGAAAACCAAAAAGAGAATTTATTTTACCAACTCATCCAACAGCAACAGCAACAGCGTAGGCCTACACAGGGCAGGCAGGCAGGCAGGAAACCCCGTTCAAACTCTGACATGGCTGTTTGTTTGACAAAGCACAACATTTAAACACAACATTCACATTCAGAATACACACACAATACAGGCCTGTTTGATATAAACAACCCAGAGTGTGTGTGTGTGTGTGTGTGTGAGAGAGGGAGAGAGAGAGGGAGAGAGAGAGAGAGAGAGAGAGAGTATGTATGTGTGTGTTGTTTATTTAGCTAAAACTCGTCAAACACCAACAAAGTAGGCCTATAGGCCTATATATATGTATATATATATATGTACACACACAGACACAGACACAGACACACACACACACACACACATATATATATACAGTGCATCTGGAAAGTATTCACACCCCTTCACTTTCCCCACATGTTGTTATGTTACAGCCTTATTCCAAAATGGATTAAATTCCTTTTTTCTTCATCAATCTACACACAATACCCCATAATGACAAAGTGAAAAAGGTTTTGTAGAAATTTTTGCAAATTTATTAAAAATAAAAACTGAAATATTGCATGTACATAAGTATTCGCACCCTTTGCTATGACACTCAAAATTGAGCTCAGGTTCCTCCTGTTTCCACTGATCATCCTTGAGATGTTTCTACATCTTGATTGGAGTCCACCTGTAGTAAATTCAAGTGATCGGACATGATTTGGAAAGGCACACACCTGTCTATATAAGGTCCCACTGTTGACAGTGCATGTCAGAGCAGAAACCGAGCCATGAAGTCAAAGGAATTGTCTGTGGACCTCCGAGACAGGATTGTATCGAGGCACAGATCTGGGGAAGGGTACAAAAAAATTTCTACAGCTTTGAAGGTCCCGAAGAGCACAGTGGTCTCCATCATTCGTGTATGGGAGAAGTTTGGATCCACCAGGACTCTTCCTAGAGCTGGCTGCCCAGCCAAACTGAGCAATCGGGGGAGAAGGGCCTTGGTCAGGGAGGTGACCAAGAACCCGATGGTCACTCTGACAGAGCTCCAGCGTTCCTCTGTGGAGATGGGAGAACCTTCCAGAAGGACAACCATCTCTGCAGCACTCCACCAATCAGGCCTTTATGGTAGAGTGGCCAGACGGAAGCCTCTGCTCAGTAAAAGGCACATGACAGCCCGCTTGGAGTTTGCCAGAAAGCACCTAAAGGACTCTCAGACCATGAGAAACCAGATTCTCTGGTCTGATGAAACCAAGATTGAACTCTTTGGCCTGAATGCCAAACGTCACGTCTGGAGGAAACCAGGCACCTCTCATCACCTTGCTAATACCATCCCTACAGTGAAGCATGGTGGTGGCAGCATCATGCTGTGGGGATGTTCTTCAGCGGCAGGAACTGGGAGACTAGTCAGGATCGAGGGAAAGATGAATGGAGCAAAGTACAGAGAGATCCTTGAGGAAAACCTGCTCCAGAGTGTTCAGGACCTCAGACTGGGGCGAAGGTTTACCTTTCAACACGACAACGACCCTAAGCACACAGCCAAGACAACGAAGGAGTGGCTTCGGGACAAGTCTGTGGATGTCCTTGAGTGGCCCAGCCAGAGCCCAGACTTGAACCCCATTGAACATCTCTGGAAAGACCTGAAAATAGCTGTGCAGCGACGCTCCCCATCTGACCTTACAGAGCTGGAGAGGATCTGCAGAGAAGAATTGGAGAAATACCCCAAATATAGGTGTGCCAAGCTTGTAGCTTCATACCCAAGAAGACTTGAGGCTGTAATCGCTGCCAAGGGTGCCTCAACCAAGTACTGAGTAAAGGGTGTGAATACTTATGTACATGCAATATTTCAGTGTTTTATTTTTAACAAATTTGCAAAAATGTCTACAAAACCTTTTTCACTTTGTCATTATGGGGTATTGTATGTAGATTGACGAGAACAAAAAAGGAATTTAATCCATTTTGGAATAAGGCTGTAACATAACAACATGTGGGGAAAGTGAAGGGGTGTGAATACTTTCCAGATGCACTGTATATATACAAATATACACACCCACAAATATACACACACACACACACACACACACACACATACACACATACATACATATATATATATATATATATATATATATATACACACACACACACACACACACACACACATATATATATATATATATATATATATATATATATATATACAGTGCATCCGGAAAGTATTCACACGCCTTCACTTTCCCCACATGTTGTTTTTGTTTTTTTAACAACAAATTCCTGCTGCAAAACCTGCCTTTCCACCACATCCAAAAGGTGCTCCTTTAGTTTTGAATCTGGGAGCTGTGCAGCTGATCATGGCGGCGCGAACTCTCATTTGCGCCCGCCTCACCCAGCACCGTCCATGCAGTGTCCCAGTCCACGTCTACGTCTAAGTTGGTCTTCGTTTCATGGCTGGCAGAGCTGGCGCTGGACCGCTTGGGAGGGCTAGTCTGCTGCGTCCTGTGGGCCCAAGGACCGCGATGCCTGTCCGGAGCTCCGCCCAAAGAGGAAAGGCTGAGGGTGGGCTGACAGGACGCGGAAGTGGGACAGGCTAAGCTAACTGCTAGCCCATGCAGACCGGCAGTACTGACAGTCATCCTGGCTGGTGTTCACTCTCCTGGACAGGGATGTGTGTTACTGTGGATATGTGTGTTACTGTGGATATGTGTGTTAGTGTGGATATGTGTGTTAGTGTGGATATGTGTGTTACTGTGGATATGTGTGTTAGTGTGGATATGTGTGTTAGTGTGGATATGTGTGTTAGTGTGGATATGTGTGTTACTGTGGATATGTGTGTTAGTGTGGATATGTGTGTTAGTGTGGATATGTGTGTTAGCGTGGGTATGTGTGTTAGTGTGGATATGTGTGTTAGTGTGGATATGTGTGTTAGTGTGGATATGTGTGTTAGTTTTGATATGTATGTTAGTGTGGATATGTGTGTTAGTGTGGATATGTGTGTTACTGTGGATATGTGTGTTACTGTGGATATGTGTGTTAGTGTGGATATGTGTGTTAGTGTGGATATGTGTGTTAGTGTGGATATGTGTGTTAGTTTTGATATGTATGTTAGTGTGGATATGTGTGTTAGTGTGGATATGTGTGTTAGTGTGGATATGTGTGTTAGTTTTGATATGTATGTTAGTGTGGATATGTGTGTTAGTGTGGATATGTGTGTTAGTTTTGATATGTATGTTAGTGTGGATATGTATGTTAGTGTGGATATGTGTGTTAGTGTGGATATGTGTGTTAGTGTGGATATGTGTGTTACTGTGGATATGTGTGTTAGTGTGGATATGTGTGTTAGTGTGGATATGTGTGTTAGTTTTGATATGTATGTTAGTGTGGACATGTGTGTTAGCGTGGATATGTGTGTTAGTGTGGATATGTGTGTTAGTGTGGATATGTGTGTTACTGTGGATATGTGTGTTAGTGTGGATATGTGTGTTACTGTGGATATGTGTGTTAGTGTGGATATGTGTGTTACTGTGGATATGTATGTTAGTGTGGATATGTGTGTTAGTGTGGATATGTGTGTTAGTGTGGATATGTGTGTTAGTGTGGATATGTATGTTACTGTGGATATGTGTGTTAGTGTGGATATGTGTGTTACTGTGGATATGTGTGTTAGTGTGGATATGTGTGTTAGTTTTGATATGTATGTTAGTGTGGATATGTGTGTTAGCGTGGATATGTATGTTAGTGTGGATATGTGTGTTAGTGTGGATATGTGTGTTAGTGTGGATATGTGTGTTAGTGTGGATATGTGTGTTAGCGTGGATATGTATGTTAGTGTGGATATGTGTGTTAGCGTGGATATGTGTGTTAGTGTGGATATGTGTGTTAGTGTGGATATGTGTTTTAGTGTGGATATGTGTGTTACTGTGGATATGTGTGTTAGTGTGGATGTGTGTTAGTGTGGATATGTGTGTTAGTGTGGATATGTGTGTTACTGTGGATATGTGTGTTAGTGTGGATATGTGTGTTAGTGTGGATATGTGTGTTAGTGTGGATATGTGTGTTAGTTTTGATATGTATGTTAGTTTGGATATGTGTGTTAGCGTGGATATGTGTGTTAGTGTGGATATGTGTGTTACTGTGGATATGTGTGTTACTGTGGATATGTGTGTTAGTGTGGATATGTGTGTTAGTGTGGATATGTGTGTTAGTGTGGATATGTGTGTTAGTGTGGATATGTGTGTTAGTTTTGATATATATGTTAGTGTGGATATGTGTGTTAGTGTGGATATGTGTGTTAGTGTGGATATGTGTGTTAGTGTGGATATGTGTGTTACTGTGGATATGTGTGTTAGTGTGGATATGTGTGTTAGTGTGGATATGTGTGTTAGTTTTGATATGTGTGTTAGTGTGGATATGTGTGTTAGTGTGGATATGTGTGTTAGTGTGGATATGTGTGTTAGTGTGGATATGTGTGTTACTGTGGATATGTGTGTTAGTGTGGATATGTGTGTTAGTTTGGATATGTGTGTTAGTGTGGATATGTGTGTTAGTGTGGATATGTGTGTTAGTGTGGATATGTGTGTTAGTTTGGATATGTGTGTTAGTGTGGATATGTGTGTTAGTGTGGATATGTGTGTTAGTGTGGATATGTGTGTTAGTGTGGATATGTGTGTTCTTGTAGTTTTGGACATGTGTTGTTGTCTTCCTGTTGCACTGCTGTGCTGCTGTGGGCTGGAGGAAACGATGTTTCATTTCATTTCATGTTGCAAGTACATGAAATGAAATGACAAAGTGTTTTTAATTCTGATAGCAAAGTAAATATTCTATTGATAGTAAATTAAATATTGTGTTGATAGCAAAGTAAATATTGTGTTGATAGCAAAGTAAACCGGTAGCCTCCAGCCCGCTGTCTCCCCCTGTCCAAGCTCCTCCACCCCCAGGGTCCTCGACGGTGGTGACATGGTCTGGGGTGTCGACCGGCTGCTCGCCGTGCGCCGCCGGGGGCGTGGGTACCAATACCTGGTGGACTGGGTTGGCTATGGGTCCGAGGACCACAGCTGGGTTCCCCGGTCCTACCTGGCAGACCCTGCACTCCTGGAGGAGTTCTATCGGGCCCACCCCAACGCCATCGGACGGTCGCCCGGTGTCTCCCGTAGGAGGAGGGGTCCTGTTGTGGTTACACCGCCCCGAGCTGCCTCCCCGGCACGTTCAAGCCACTCCCCCAGCTCGCACGTGCCGGAAACATCCGAGCGCTCGGCTCGCGCTCTGAGGAGACGAGCGCTGCACTGCACCAGATGTTTGCCATCATCCATCAGGCACACCTGCGGCCATCAGGCAGCCCTCTACAAGAAGCCTCCCAGAACACCACTCCGGGCTTCGACGTACTGAACCCTGCGGTAAAGCTCTGACAAGCCCTCCAGCGGTCCTTGCCCTCTTGCTATTCCCTTTATTCCCAGTGTCTATATTCCTGTTTCTCTTTTTCCCTCCCAAGACTCTCCCTCCGCCACTTCCACGGCTCCCCTCGCTCCTCGCCCCCAGCGACCTTCACGTTTTCCCTCCGGACCTCTCCAGCGATCTCCCTCCGTGTCTCGCTACCTGGACCCCTCCTATTCGGACTTGACTTCCTGGTTCTCGGACCCAGACTTCTTTGGACAACCCCTCGCTCTACGGATTCGGACTTTCGTAGCCAGGCGCACATCGTCTCAACAACGCCCACCTGAGACTCACCTGAGACTCACCCGTCATTCTCCCCTGTGGCAGTGTTTGTTTTTCTTCCCTGCATTAAATCGCCCTTCGGGTTATCTCGGTGCTCTGTTGTCTGTCCGTCCTTTTGGGTTTCGCTACACTGGCCTCTGGTCTCCATTCGTGATACGTAACATGCTTAGAGTTTCCGGGGCGGAGCCATGTTAGCAGCAGCCTAGCGGTTGGTTAGCTGGTTGCCAGGGGAGATTGTGCTGTATCGATGTTGTTTTGTGTGGCGAGTAAACGGAATTGACTCGACTCGATCTCTCCGTCTCTTCATTCCTGCACTCCCACATTGGTGACCCCGCACGTTGACAACCAACATGTCGACCCAAAGCGATGACGACACCGCTCCGGCTCCGAGTGATGCTAACGGTACGGCTCATGTTAGCGCTAGCATCTCAGCAGCGACGGGGAAGTTGCCCGAGTTTTGGCAGCACCGTCCCCGGCCATGGTTTCAGCACATTGAAGCCCAGTTCGAGCTGGGAGGAATAACGCGGGACGGTACGAGGTGTTTCCATGTGGTGGCGGCGTTGGATGCCCGGACCACGGCCCGAGCTATGGGGCTACTGGAAGCCCCCCGGCTGTGGGGAAACACGGCGCACTCACGGCTTCCTTTTGCAGCTCTTCCAGCTGTCGGAGGTGGAGAAGGCGGGTCGCCTGCTGTCACTCAACGGACTCGGCGATAGCAAACCTTCCGAGCTGCTGGAGAAGATGTTGGCCGTTTTGGGCTCAGCGGACGCCTCCTTCATTTTCACCCATGTTTCTGCGGTAGCTCCCAGCGCCTGTGCGCACAGCGCTAGCCAGCCCCCCCCCCTCCTCCACCAAAGACTACCGCGCTCTGGGTGCGGAAGCGGACAGGATTTCCCTCGCCAACCGGCAGCAGTTCGTTCATGCGGTGCTCCCCACCCAGACCTCGCCCCCGCCGCTGGAGGACGCAGCGGGCACCGCGGCTGCGGTGGCTGCCCGCCGCCAGCGTGACAGCAGCGGGCTGTGTTATTACCACACCAGGTTTGGTGCCAGGGCCAAGCAGTGTCGCCCGCCATGCAGCTTCAGCGTCCAGGGAAACGCCAGGGGGCGCTCAATAGCAGCTATGAGCGCCGGCGAGAACAGCAGGCTGTTGTTTATTAAGGACGCCTCATCTGGCCGGCGGCTGCCGGTCGATTCGGGCGCTCAGCGTAGCATCCTGCCTGCATCGGCCGCGAACACCATGGCCGTTGGTCAAGGCCCCCCGATGGATGCCGCGAACGGCACGCCCATACGTACCTACGGCACCAGGTATGTGGAGGTGTGTTTCGGCAGGCGGCGTTTCGGCTGGGACTTCGTTATGGCCGCGGTGCCGGTTCCCCTCCTGGGCGCGGACTTTCTGTGCGCCTTCAGGCTGCTGGTGGATGTTACGAACTGTCGCTTGATCGATGCTGTCTCTTTCGCTACATACCCGTGCACACTGGGAGGTGCAGGGACGCTCGGTCTGTCAAACATGCTCGCCGCCGGAGACACGTATCAACGACTGCTCGCAGAGTTCCCTGACCTCACCACACCTACGTTCTCGTCAGCGGTGGCTAGGCACGGCATGGAGCACCATATTGCCATATCTACGCACGTACTCGGCGCCACGACTCTGCTAAGCTCGCGATCAACAGGGAGGAGTTTGCCACCATGGAACGCCTCGGCATTGTGCGTCGCTCGGACAGCCCGTGGGCCTCCCCCCTGCACATGGTTTCTAAGGCTGACGGCGGTTGGTGCCCCTGCGGCGATTTTCGTCGCCTGAACAACGCCACAACCCCTGACCGGTATCCCGTCCCGCATATACAGGACTTCTCCGCCCACCTGGCGGGGGCGACCATCTTTTCCAAAGTAGATTTGGTGGCGGGCTACCACCAGGTACCGGTCCACCCTCGGGACGTGCCCAAAACAGCGGTCATCACGCCGTTTGGACTCTTCGAGTTCCTGCGGATGCCCTTCGGTCTCAAGGGGGCAGCGCAGACGTTCCAACGGCTGATGGGAGTAATGACCTGCTTTTCACTCTCACAGATGATAACGCCGTTTCTGAATTAGCCGTGGAACTTCGGCATGTTTATTTCGCTCTGTGCATAACGTGCACATAATCCGACTGATTCTCGTCTACCTTCCCGCTCCCGTGGCTGCTCTGTTTACTATCCCATAACTCCCTGTGTCCTTAAAGGTGTATTCCCCATAATACTGAACATCACATCCCTCCAACATTCCCAAGAAAGTAAACATTACATTCCTGCTATAGGATAGGGGTTGAAGTTTCTTTGTAACAAATCCCACTAGAGGTATCACAACATAAACATTTTTTTTTGTTTTTTTGAATTAACGGCATACAAAAACCAAACTAATGCTCCACTACAACACAGTCCAAGGTGTTATGTTATGGCACAAAATCATTAAGGTACTCTGGCCGCTTCACGGCAACCCTTCTTGGGTAGCGAGGGGCGCCTGAGGTCACTGGGCCTGACGTTGGGTTGGGTTCATCATTGTAAACAAAGTCATTTGGGTCAGTCTCACTCCGCATGCTGTTGTCCTCTCCCAGTGTACCAGTTGGACCAAGTGTGGGGGACACTCGCTTGAAGTGTGACGCATTTCTTGTCACCACCTGCTGCCCCCGTTGAGCAGTGATCATTGTTCTTTTTGCTGCAGTGACTTGAAACGGCTCCGGATGGAAAAAGGACTGGAATTTGTTCTCTAGTCGCAGTCTTTTCACCAGCACATGGTCACCCTCTTTCAGAGCAGGGGATGGGCGACAGAAGTGTTTGTCGTGATGCCCTTTCATCCTCTCTTTTGCTTGTGTGTCTCTGGCTCTCATGAGCTTGTCTGGAACTGTGTTTTGGAAATTGGCTGGTGTTGTGCGCACTTGCCTGCTAAAGATGGCTGTGGCAGGTAGTTTCCCAGTGGTGCTGTGTGGGGTTGTTCTGTATTCTCTCAGGAAGCGATTCAGTGCTTGTTGAGTGTTTTTGCATTCAAGTGTGGCAATCTGGATCGTTTTTTTCAACGTTTTCATAAAGCGCTCAACCTCCCCATTTGCTTGGGGCCAATAAGGGGTTATCTTTCTGTGGCGGAAGCCTAGGTATGAAGCAAACCTGGAGAAGTCCTCAGAATTGAAAGGAGGACCGTTGTCACTCTTGACAACTTCTGGGATGCCAAATAACGAGAACATGCTGTCTAGTTTTGGTATAACAGCTTTTGTAGATGTGGTGGACACCTTCTCCACCACCGGGAACCTTGAATAATCGTCCATCACTACAAGTAAGTACTCTCCATTTGGCAATGAGCAGAAATCCACACTCACCTCAGTCCAGGGTGCAGCTGGAAGGGGAGTCATCTGGAGTGGTGCGTGAGATTGTGTTGTTTGGTCACTGCTTGGCAAGCAAGACAGGTTTTGACGCAGTCTTCTGTCTTTTGGTCTATCCCAGGGAACCACACTTTTTCCCTCAAAAGTTTCTTTGTCTTTACCAACCCCTGGTGGCCTTCGTGAGCAATGTCAATCACTCGGTTATGCAGGGATGAGGGTATTACCAGCTTGTTACCTCTGAGAAGGAGATCAGATGTGGACACCATGAGCTCTGACCTCTGTGCATGAAAACATAGGAGGAGTGATTTTTGGGCTTGAGACATGTCTGCTGTCTGTTCCCGAAGAGTGTGCCGCTGTCCTGTTCTGGCTGCAGCTATGACCCTCTGGAGGCATGGGCCAGATTGTGTGGCAGTGTGGATCTCTTGCAGTGTCATAGCGCGGGGAACATCATGGTCGATGATGAAATGCACGTGTGCTTCAGCCAGCTCGGTGGCATGTGTGCTCTTCGACTCGTGTGTGGACTGGGTGTCTGGGGAAGTAGTCTGCTGGGTTACCAACACCTGCTTTGTAGATCACAGAGAAGTTGAAGTTCTGTAGCTTTAGTAGCCAGCGTTCAATTCTGGGAGGGGGAGAGGAAGATGGCTTGTTAAACATGGGCACCAGCGGCTTGTGGTCAGTAACCACTGTGAATGGGCATCCGAGTAGATATAGCTGGAAATGAAGGCAGCCCCAGATTATAGCTAAAGCCTTCCTCTCAGTCTGTGAGTATCGCTGTTCTACAGGTGACAGTGTTTTGCTGGCATAGGCAAGTGTGTGCAGTGTACCATCAGAGTCAGTTTGGGTAAGAACAGCCCCTAGGCCTACAGGGCTTGCGTCCACAACAACTTCTGTGTGTTTCGATTGGTCAAAATAGGCCATGACTGTGTCGCTGCTCAGTGCATTTTTGAGTTTGTCAAAAGCTGTCTGGTGGGTTGGGGACCAGTCCCACAGCTGGTCTTTCTTTGTGAGCTCTCTGAGGGGCTGTGTCAGGGTGGCTAGACCTGGAATGAAACAACCACAGTATGTGACAAGGCCAAGGAAACCTCTGACCTCTCCTGGGTTCTGTGGGGCTGGGGTCTCCTTGACTGCAGCCACCTTCTTGGGGTCCACTGAGATGCCTTGATCTGAGAATACATATCTGAAAAACTCCACCTTGGTCTTGTTGAAGTCACATTTGTCAGCATTGAGTGTGAGGTTACATTCACTGAGACGCGTAAGGACCGCCTCTAGGCTCTTGTCATGTTCTTCTTGGCTAGTGCCATACACCAGCATGTCATCACTGACGTTCAGAACACCCGGGATGTCAGACGGTGTCTCTCTAATGGTGTTTTGGAAAATCTCTGCCGCTGAAGATATCCCAAAGTTGAGTCGTTTGTAGCGCCTCAGGCCCACATGTGTTGTGAAGGTTGTTATGTAGCGGGAGTCAGGATGGAGTTCAATCTGGTGGTAGCCAGCTGTCAGATCAAGTGTGGAAAACACTTTTGCCCCATTGAGGTCTGCTAGAATGTCATCCACTGTGGGAGTGAGGTGCCTCTCACGCTTGATGGCTTCGTTTGGGCGTCTCATGTCAACACACAGTCTGATTTTTCCTGGTTGTTTGGGCTTTGGAGCTACTACCACCGGAGAGACCCATGGCGTGGGGCCTTCAACACGTTCGATGATGTCTAGCGCCTCTAGTTTCTCCAGCTCCTGTTCCACTAGCTGTCTCATGGGGAAGGGGATGCGCCTGTGTTGTTGAGCCACTGGTTGCACTGTAGTGTCAATGTGGATTTTCACTTGGTGATCCTTGAGCTTTCCAATGCCTTGAAAAACGGTGGGGAATTTTTTTTGGAGCATGAGCGGCACACGTACAATGTTGACCAGGCGGACTAGGTCGAGGGCAACTGCTGTCTGGCAGCTTACTACAGGAATCGCTGGCTTGTCGACCACGACGAATGTTTCTCTGACAATTCTGTCTCGGAAGCTGAGTTGTGAGCAGAATTGCCCGCGCATTGGCAGAGGCGTGCGGGAGCCATAAGCAAAAATCTGGACTGATGTGTTCTGCAGTACTGGGCGGGCTGGGAGTGATTGAAATGTGCAATAGTCCATTACATTGACTGAGGCTCCTGTATCTACCAGCACTTCGAGAGGCGACCCATTTATCTGAATGGTCTGTTTTGGCGCTGTGATAGCTGGGTCTTTCAGTGTAAAAAGATATCTGGGGGAGTGGTCTGTGCTGTCTTCATTGGGACGCGGTGAGTGGGCATTTGATTTTGAGGTGTCATCTGACTGTTGACATTGTACATAGTTCATACTTTGTCTTGGGCGCGACCGGCACATTTTTGAGAAATGATTTTGTTTGCCACAAGTGCGACATGCAAGCCCACGTGCTGGGCAGTCACCTTGATGAGGGAATGAGCCACCGCAGTTGAAGCACTCACGTCCGTGCGCGCCTGGGGCCGTATGCGCAGGCTGCCGGGCAGAATGAGCAGGTTGCCTAGCCCGCTGATTCCTGCGCTCTCGGTGGCGCAGAGCCAAAATACCACCCGAAACGGTGTCTGATCGTTTCTCCATTTCACGCGCTTGTTGTTCAGACGCTTCTTCCAGCCTGGCTAGTTCCAGGAGTTTTGTCAGATTCACCGTAGGATCAGTGAGAGCTTTTCTCCTAAGCTTGTGAGATACGCAGGTTTGCTCAATGTGGCGTCTTATTTCTGCGTCAACATCAGAGAACTCACAGGATACTGCAAGTGTGCATAAGCGGACATAGTATTCCCCAACGGTTTCATTTCCAGACTGTGTAGATTGCCTAAACGTGTACACCTCAAAATCCACATTCCTCTATGGTGAAAAATAAGTCTCAAGTGCCTTAACGGCTTTATCAAAGTCTTTAGCGACTCCCTTATCAGGCAGCGTCACAAAAATGTCATATACCTGTTCGCCCACATAATGAAGTAGCATGGCACGTTTCCTAGTATTGTCTTTGATGTCCATGGCCAACAAGACATTTTCGAAACGAGCCGTCCATTTCTCCCATCTAGGTCCCAACGTCCCCGGGGCACCTCCATGGATATGAGACGCCGGGAACGCGTCGCCCGACGCGAAAAACTTTGCCATGATGAGATGGCGGATGACTTGGGTGAACTTGTTGATTCGTGCTAGCTAGCTCAGCTAATGCAGTTAGCTGAACGTTATTACCCTTTTGTTACTACTGATTAGAGTTCATAATTTAATTCCGCAGTGCAGGTTCCGTCAATCCACAAAGTCCTCGTCGCCATTGTAATGACCTGCTTTTCACTCTCACAGATGATAACGCCGTTTCTGAATTAGCCGTGGAACTTCGGCATGTTTATTTCGCTCCATGCATAACGTGCACATAATCCGACTGACTCTCGTCTACCTTCCCGCTCCCGTGGCTGCTCTGCTTACTATCCCATAACTCCCTGTGTCCTTAAAGGTGTATTCCCCTAATACTGAACATCACAATGGACTCTGTGCTACGGGATATGCCGTTCTTGTTTGTTTACTTGGATGACATTCTCGTGGCCAGCGCATCCGCGGAGGAGCACCTGACGCAGCTCCGGCAGTTGTTCGAGCGGCTGAGTGCGCATGGACTCATAGTCAACCCAGCCAAGTGTCAGTTTGGCCTGTCGTCCATCGACTTCCTCGGCCGCCGCATCTCCTCGCAAGGAGCCGTTCCGCTTCCTACCAGAGTGGACGCCGTCGCCAGTTTTCCACGACCCCGCACTGTGAAGTCCCTGCAGGAGTTCTTGAGCATGGAGAACTTTTATAACAGGCTCATTCCCCACGTAGGTCACCGCATGCGGCCCTTGTACGAGGCCCTGCGGGGCAAGGAAGCCAAGGGCGAGGTAGACTGGTCTCCGGGGATGGACGAAGCTTTCGACGACGCCAAGGCTGCGCTGGCCAATGCCGCTTTGCTGGCGCACCCGTCCCCCACTGCCCCGATTGCCCTCACGACCGACGCCTCTGACTATGCGGTCGGGGCGGTGTGCGAGCAGTGGGTGGGCGGCGCCTGGCAGCCCCTTGCCTTCTTTAGCAAACAGCTTAAGGACAACGAGCGGAAGTACAGCACTTACGACCGGGAGCTCCTGGGGCTCTTCCTCGCCTCCCGACACTTCAGGTTCCTGTTGGAAGGCCGCCGTTTCACTGCCTTCGTCGACCACAAGCCGCTGACATTTGCCATGGCCAAGACCTCCGAGCCGTGGTCCGGGCGCCAACAGCGTCAGCTCTCTGCCATCTCGGAGTTTACCACGGACATCCGGCACGTGGCTGACAAGGACAACATGGTCACTGACTGCCTCTCCCAGGCGGTGGCAGGGTCCGTTCACTTGGGACTTGATTATGCTGCCATGGCTGCAGACCAAGCCGCTGACGCAGATATCCAGGGCTATCGGACGGCTGCTACGGGGCTGCGGTTGGAGGATATGGTGTTTGAAAGCGCCAACGCCACGCTCCTCTGCGACGTTTCCACGGGCCAGCCCCGCCCCATGGTGCCCATCGGCTGGCGGCGCCGTGTTTTTGACGTTATCCATGGCCTTTCCCACCCAGGTGTGAAGGCGTCCACTAAGCTGGTGGGGGCCAAGTTCGTCTGGCCCGGCCTCAGGAAGGACGTCAAGGCCTGGGCTGACTCCTGCGTGGCGTGCCAGCGTTCCAAAGTACACCGTCATACCAAAGCCCCCTTGGTGCCATTCCTGGTGCCTGAGAGGCGTTTTGACCATGTGAATGTGGACCTGGTGGGCCCCCTGCCCCCCTCCCACGGGTTCACTCACCTTCTCACCATGGTGGACAGGACCACCAGGTGGCTGGAAGCTGTTCCCCTGTCATCGACCACGTCTACTGAGGTGGCCCGGGCATTCATCGGGTCCTGGGTGGCCCGTTTTGGCACGTCAGCTGACCTCACCTCTGACAGGGGCCCGCAGTTCACGTCAGAGCTCTGGACTGCAGTCGCGGAGGGGCTGGGGTTGAAGCTCCACCGCACCACAGCGTACAACCCGCAGGGCAACGGACTTTGTGAGCTGTTTCATCGGTCTATGAAGGCCGCTCTTCGTGCCAGCCTCACGGACAGCAACTGGGTCGATCGCCTCCCGTGGGTCATGCTCGGCCTTCTCTCTGCCCCCAAGGAAGACCTCCAGTCCTCGTCTGCAGAGCTGGTTTACGGCCAGCCGCTGCGTGTCCCGGGTGAGTTTCTCCCGGACACTGTGGCCCCCTGGTCAGCAGCTTCTCATCGGGCTGTGGCCCGGGACAGTGCCAACGCTTTGGCTCCGATCCCTACATCTCACCACTGCATCCCTCAGTCCTACGTCCCCAAGGATCTGCTGTCGGCCAGGTACGTCTTCATCCGCCACGACAGCCACCATACCCCCCTGCAGCCCCCCTACGACGAGCCCTTCCGCGTCCTGGAAGCGGGGCCTAAGAACTTTGTGGTGGACTTGGGGGGCAAGCCGGAGCGGGTCTCGATGGACCGTCTCAAGCCTGCCTATTTGGACCTGGGTGGGCCGGTCGAACTGGCCTTGCCCTCGCGGCGTGGACGCCCCCCTTCTCAGGCCCCTGGCCCAGCCTCTGCCCCTGCCAGGGCTCCGGCTCTGTCCCCTGCCCCTGCCCCTGCCCCCGCCCCCATACCCATTCAGCGCAGCCGTTTTGGCCGCCTTGTCCGCCCCCCGAGACGTTGACTGTTTCACTGAGGACTGTTCGCCTGTTGGCTGTGTGTGTTTCACTGAGTACTGTTGTGTTGCATTTTTTCGTGATGGTGAATTCTCGGGGGGCCTTTGTGGTGATACACAAAGGAGGGTAGTTTCACCAGGGGCTGCTGCTCCTTTAAGGCAGACATTCAGAGTGCTGACGTAGGCACTGCTTAGATTTTCCGGGGTGGAGCCATGTTTGCAGCAGCCTAGTGGTTAGCTGGTTGCCACGAGAGACTGTGCTGTATTGGTGTTGTTTTGTGTGGCGAGTAAATGGAATTGACTCGACTCGATCTCTCCGTCTCCTCATTCCTGCACTCCCAATACATATATATATATGGCTAGACTACAAGTTTCATGAGTCTCGCTTTGACTTTCTGGTTGTACACGAGCATAAGGAGCTGAAGAACGATGTGGAGGTCATGTGGTGGGAGCACTGATCTCTAAAAAAAGACTGGATCGAGCAACTCGCGATATGAAGTGAAGCCGGCCTGGGCGACTTGGCGGCCATCTTAGGTAGACCAAGAAGCCATCAAATTGCATTAGAATGGCCTGCTAAAATGTTGAGTTGCGGCGCCTCCCAGCGCTCTAACCGCACAGGGTCGAAAAAAAGTGTCAATTCAGATAATATAACATTTCACAAGTAAGTACCCTTTTTTATTTGACTCTTGCATTTAAGATGCCATAGCAACTGCTGTTTTAAGATGCCTTGATTTGTCAGCATGTTTTTCCCGAGCTGGCTCCTCAGACGAGTGTGTGACAGAAGGACACAGAGCGTGCCGCTCGCGAGGGAGAGAGCGGTGCGTGCTGGCCTCATCAGGCCGCCGCTCGCCATCGCTGCAACACGCTAGCTCGCTACCTGAGGAAATGACAGTATGCTAGGCTACTTTACCATCACCTATATGTGCAAGCAAGACTATTACACTTCCCAACGAGTCTGTTGTGTGTAAACACCAGAGTCTCATATTCTCATGTTCTGCATCAGGATCTCACGCTTACATCCAGAAGTTGTGTCAGCTGTTTCCGCAGCTTCTTGCCAGCTAGCTCTGCAGTGCATTCCTTGCCAAGATGATGCAGTCGTATCTTGCATTAATTACAAGATTACTGTTATAAGATTAAAAACATGATTATCCCTGACAGCAGTGTCGAACATGTGAGGAGCCAGCTCGGGAGTTTTTTTTTGACAAATCAAGGCATCTTAAATCAGCAGTTGCTATGGCATCTTGAATGCAAGAGTCAAATAAGAAGGGGTACTTACTTGTTAAATGTTATCTTATCCGAACTGCCACTTTTTCTCGACCCTGTGCGGTTAGAGCGCTGGTATGCTCCGCAACTCGGCATTTTAGCCGGCAATTCTAATGCAGTTTGATCGCGTTTTGCTCCACCTAAGACGGCGCCGATCAAGTTCAACTGGCCTTCACAAATTGGTGGCACGGAATGTTGGGTCGCGCGATCCAGTCTTTTTTTTAGATCAGTGGGTGGGAGGGACTTGGCGGAGTGATACGAGGCAGCAGAGGTAGGCGGAAGGATTTGCATTGGCATGTTCAGTGTTAGCTACTGAAGGTTTAGGTGGAGAGAGGAGAGAAAGTCCAGGACGTGAGTTCCAACTCACCTTTGCAGCGGCTTCCCCCAGTACCGTCTGTGCAGTGTCTTTGTCCATGTCTACGTCTATGTTGTGTCGTGTGTGAAGTTTTTATTTTGATCTTAGATTTTTTTTTCGTTTAATGGCTGAGAGAGCTTGGTCTGCCCGGTGGACCCAAGGACCGCGGCCTTGCCTGGAACTGCGCCCGAGGAGGAAGCACCGAGGGCGGTGTGACGGGCGAGGAAGCAGGGCAGGCTAAGCTAACTGCTAGCCCATGCAGACTGGCAATCCCGGTAACAGCGAGGGCGGTGCGGCGGCGGCGGCGGCCGCGGCCAGCGTTGGCTCGGTTTTAGTGTCGTCGTGCGGAGTGCGGGGAGGTGTGTCGAGGGTGTCTGGCTGGGAGAGCTGGCGTGGGATCGGCTGAGGGCGCCTGGTCTGCTGGTTCCGGTGGGCCCCGGGACCGCGGCCCTGCCTGGAGCTGCACCCGAAGAGAAAGCACCGAAAGCCCCTGTTAGCTTAGCCGCCCTGCCTGGCTGGCGTCCGCTCTCTGGACAGTGATTGCTGTGGACTGTGTTGCACTGAGTGGACTGTGTTGTTCCCTGTTTTGTGTGTTGTTGTTGTTTTTTTTTGTTGCGTTGTTCTCTCTGTTTTTGTACGTTTTTGTTGGTGTCGTTTTTGGAAGTTTCGGATGTGTTTTTATCTTCTGCATGTGTTGCACTGCTGTGGGCTGGTTAAAACGACATTTCCTTTCTTTTGTGTACGCAAGTACATGAAAGACATGACAATAAATTGTTCCTGATTCCTGAGCAAGTCAAATGGTAAAAGAGAATTACATAAAGTTAATCAGGAGCCAAGGCCCTTCCACAACCCACTCTACATACACCAGGTCAGCAGCACAGAGAGACAGACAAAACTCCATGCGATACTGCAATACTACGTCATAAATGGCATAACCATCCTACCCGGGTTTACCTGTTATCCACTAAGAACATCAGTTAGGGGCGTCCGGGTGGCGTAGCGGTCTATTCCGTTGCCTACCAACCCGGGGATCGCCGGTCTGAATCCCCGTGTTACCTCAGGCTTGGTCGGGCGTCCCTACAAATGGCCGTGTGTGCGGGTGGGAAGCCGAATGTGGGTATGTGTCCTGGTCGCTGCACTAGCGCCTCCTCTGGTCGGTCAGGGCGCCTGTTCGGGGGGTGGGGGGACTGGGGGGAATAGCGTGATCCTCCCACGTGCTACGTCCCCCTGGTGAAACTCCTCACTGTCAGGTGAAAAGAAGCGACTGGTGACTCCACATGTATAGCAGGAGGCATGTGGTAGTCTGCAGCCCTCCCCAGATCAGCAGAGGGGGTGCAGCAGCGACGGCTTGGAAGAGTGGGGTAATTGGCCGGATACAATTGGGGAGAAAAAGGGGGGGCAGGAAAGACATGCATGGTCGTACTCCTGCCTGTGCCCCTGAGCAAGGCAATGGAAAGAAGTGGAGTTGGCCCCCGGGTGCTGCTGACATGTGGTAGTCTGCAGCCCTGCCCGGATCAGCAGAGGGGGTGGAGCAGAGACCGGGACGGCTCGGAAGAGTGGGGTAATTGGCCGGATACAATTGGGAATGAAAAGGGGTGGGGGGGGGTCAGTTACGGGTGTGACCTGGGCAGCGCCAGACCGTAACACTAAAAGCAGACCAGGGAGGCTGGGATCACTTTGCACGTCAGTATATAGAGGACGTCTGTTTTTACCATCTGACTCACGTTTACGTCGGACATCCGTAGTCCTTTTTGGGGCCTCTAAAAGTGATCTTGAGTCGCTTGTGTTGCTTAAGCACAGAAAAGTTTATGCATTTTAGAAAATCTATTCAAAGAATCCACTACCATCATGCCTTGCTACACATTTAAACCCCCTTCCTTTATTCTCCAACACTATCCATCCAACTCTCAGCGTTTTCAGTGTTCTGGCTTCTTTCATATGTGGACTGTTTGTTACTTTGGCAAGGCCACAACCAAAAGTGGTGGGGACACGTGCCCCGCACAAGTCATGCCTATGGAGAGGAGTAGGGCTGAGCTGTTGTCACAGTCCGGGCGGGGCCTGCCCGTCAGCAAATCAAATAGCCAGTTACAGAGAGGCGCCCGGACCAAGACCTCTGAGTTTCAGCACCAGTTCGGATGGTACAGCTGTGTTAGAAGCAGAGCTCTAATCAATAAACAACTTTCTGACCTATTTTCTTTTAAGGTGTACTAAAGCAGTGTGCAGAACAAGTCCGATAGCGCCATCTACAGATCTGTTCCAACAGTAGGCAAACTGTAATGGGTCAAGGGTAACAGACATGCTCCATGTTACATATGACATAACCAATCTTTCCAGACGCTTCATAATAACTGAGGTCAAAGCAACGGGTCTTCTCTTAGGTACAGGCACAATGGTGGTTTTCTTAAAACCCAGAGGAACCACACAGAACGTCAGGGACAGGTTCAAGTGTCAGTAAAACCTGGCATAGCTGAGTGTAACATGCTGTCATGGAGCCTCCTCCCTCCATTTCCAGTATACTATGTTATGTATGCTGGGAGGAAGGTGCGCACTCCTCTCGCTCATCTGCTCAACACACATATAGCTGGTAGTGTTTGTGATATGCTTGCTCTTAGTCTTCTCTCGTCCAGGTTTCTGCTATAGGGGGACTTTAATTCTCTGACCTGCCTGACCTGTAAGACGCGTACTGCCCCTCTGAAGTGGCTTTAGTACAAAGGAGCACCCACCGAGGGGCTATGGATGCCACCTGTGTCCAGTTGGTACTCTTGACTGATTGGCCAGAGACAGCAGGTGTCAGGGTATGAAGCGTGTGCGAAGACAGCAAACGGTCGTTCTGTGTTCGTCCCCCTCTCCGGGACAATGGCGAGGTTCAGTGGTTTGTAGAGCCAAAGGAATTTCCCACCATCTTTTTTCTGCAGAAGACGAAGTGGTCGAGATGTTTTTCTTTGTGGCCATCTTTTTGTGGCCGATCTGAATAAATATTGTTTTTATTCTGAGCATCAACTCGTGCCTGCTGGTCCATCCTCCCAATCCACACTACCGACCATCCTCAAGGTATAACACATGCTAGTCAGGGATCCACAGGCTCAAAAGCTCAATAAAACGGGTTGAACCTGACATGGTCTGCCCTACTTTCTGTTTGGGTTTTTTTCTGTTAACTTGGACACTAAGGTCCAATAATAGAAGGGTCTGCTCTGTCAGAAACATCGCGAAAAAAAGTTGCGGCCATTTTAGTGTATGTACCCTTCATGTTAAGACAGAAAAATGGGAACATTTGTTTTTTTCTCCAAATCCTCAGTGGGTTGGGTAGGCTGTCAATAAATGCATCCCAGATACACAGAACACATGTGGTGACAACATCCACTGAAAAAATAACTCTTAAAATACATTTATTCACGATTTGGGATCAATTTCATGCAAAATATTAGGCGTTTTTCACTTTTTTCTAATACTTTCATCTTTACTTCATTGGCAACCAACTATGGCCCCGAGTTATGACATCAGTCAATATGCCATTCTTTTCTCCAAACAGTATACTCACTCCACAGAAGAGGTTATAAAAACCCAACCCAAATCATTGGTTCTGTGAGGATTTTACTGCTAGCTGGCGATCAACAGGCTCAGCACCTCAATAGCATTTTGGGCTACTCTCAAAACCCCGAAAGACATACTGGATATTTAGCATCATGGCACACACACACACACACACACACACACACACACACACACACACACACACACACACACACACACACACACACACGGTCTTAGTGATTTGAACGAGTTTGGAACAAGCAACCAACGGTTACCAACGGACTTCAGAGCTGCTCATCAGTTTCTCTGGTAAGCGACTAGTGACAGTGAGTTTTGTGAATAGGTCTGTCCCAGCGTTTGGGGAAGGGAATGGTAATTATGGATATTGTAATGTTAATTAGCTAAAGTGTTTTTCATGTCAGACAGATAGTAGGCTAGCAAGTGTAGCACACTTGATAAGAATGACACTTACAAGGGCTGGTGTTTTTGTTGTTTTACTCCATCTGTCAAATAGACATTACAGAGGACACGTTTTCAGAGCACGGCTCACTATACGAACGGCAACACTCATCTCCAATTTATACACAATAAGAGCACCAAATATATTCTTCCATAAATTCACATTAGCCTAGCCTACCGCTAGCAAAGCTAAACAGTATATAACGTTACGGAACATGGGGGGATCAAAATAGCAACACACATAGGCCTACCTTCATATTTACACAGTGTGGAGACACTAAACATAGTAAAGGGAGACTAATCACACATACAGACAATGTCAAAGCCAAGCTACAGAACAATGGGTTCAGACCGCGGGAGCTATGGCTATGCTAACGTTAGCAACTCGCTAGCAATCTAGCTAACGTTAGCCAGTGATATGACGTTATCAAAATAAATATGAAAGTCCCTTCGTGGCTATTTCTAATAGGCATCCATATCCCACCTACACATCATATTTAATCACCGTCCTAATTCCATATGTCTAACTAGTCTGCTTACCTGTCAAATAGACATTACAGAGGACACGTTTTCAGAGCATGGCTAACTATACGAACGGCAACACTCATCTGACGACTCTACCCGAATGCCCCAGAGTGCACCGCGGGAGCCAGCACTACGTCACACAGGCTAGAAGCAATTAACCTGCAGTGCCCTCCTGTGGCGAGTACCCCACACAAGGATAACTATAGGCTGCCCTAAACGTTAGCTACCGTTAGCAATTAGCTACATGGCCAGTTGTCACGTTTAGGTTTAGAAAAATTGTAGCTAGTTAGCTTGTGGCATGAATGGCCACACAAAAATGAAATGTAGCTATATTGGATATCACAGTACTGAAAAACACAAATGTTCTGTAAGCTGTAAACAAACTATTTATTATGCATAGTTTGTTTATATATATATATATATATATATATATATATATATATATATATATATATAGTACTGTACAGTATATAGAGAGAGTAGATTTGTCACCAGCTAGGTAGCTAGTAGTGTCAAACATCTGGATTTCTTTCACCTGAATGCACAATATTTCCCATCTACAGATTTGGTTCTGATCTTATTGGAGTTGCTGCGGAGGAAAAGATAGCGAGAGGAGAAGTCAGCAGAGGATTGGAGACGAGTAGAGAGAACAGTAAAGAGGAGTGGAGAGAAGAGTGAAGAGGAGAGGACTGGATTGAAGAGGAGAGGAGAAGAGTGGAGATGAGAGAAGAGTGAAGAGGACAGGGGTGGACTGAAAAAGAGAGGAGAGGAGTGGAGGAAAAGGGAGAGGAGGAGAGAGGAGAGGATTGGATTGAACAAGAGAGAAGAGTGGAGAGGAGAGGAATGGAGAGGAGTTGATTGAATAGGAGAGAAGGGCAGAGGAGAGTGAAGAGGAGAAGAGTGGAGAGGAGTGGAGTGGAGAGGAGTGGAGAGGAGTGGAGTGGAGAGGAGTAGACTGAAGAGGAGAAGAGTGGAGAGGATAGGAGAGAACAGTGAAGAGGAGGAGTGTGAAGAGAAGCGAAGTGTATTGGAGAGGAGACTAGAGGAGAGTGAAGAGGACAGGAGTGGATTGAACAGGAGAGGAGAAGGGGAGAGGAGTGGATGGAACAGGAGCGGATAGGAGTGGAGAGGAGAGAAGAGGAAAGGAGAGAAGAGGACAGTGAAGAGGACAGGAGTGGATTAAACAAGAGAGGAGAAGAGTGGAGATGAGTAGAGGAGAAAGGAGAGGAGAAGAGAAGAGAGGAGTGAATTGAACAGGAGAGGATAAGAGTGGAGAGGAGAGAACAGGAGAGGAGTGACGTGAATTGGAGAAGAATGAAGGATGGAGCCTGAGTTCTCCACCAAGCAGCTGCAGAGAAAGCGGCCCAGTACCAACTATACTGCTTGCTTAGTATGTCAGAAAACCGACAGTAACGCTGGTCCTCCTCAGAAACTGACGGATCAAGGCTATCCTTCCCTCCTATATGCTGTAACCAGCAGATAGGAAAATGTCTCAATCAGACTTGAGAATGAGCTGGAACCTCATTGTGACTTTCTGGGGAGGAATCCTATGTGGCACACACAATGTCGTGCGAAGTACACAAATCGTAAAACTGTTGACCAGAGGAAGAAAAAAGCTGAAAAGCAAGAAGGCACTTCATTTGAAGCAGAACTTAACCCTGAGCCAGACAGCGGTAGGCCTACTAACAAAACACGGATGTCAATGCCACAGCCCATCAAACGCAAGGAAGAGTGCTTCATTTGTGGAAGAGCTCGCACAACCAAGGGGGATAGATCCCTCATTTTGATCGCCACTTATGACAGACAGAATGCAGTATGGGGAAAAGCAAACAAACTTGAAGATGAAGATATGCTACACACGATTCGTGGTCCTGATGGAAACAAGTGTACTGACATGATTGCTGATGACTTCCGGTACCACAAGGAATGCATGAACATCTACCTGACAAAGCGTTTTCGTGCACAAGAAAAGACTATTACTGCCACCACTCCATATGATGCTGCACTGAACCAACTCATATCTCGGATAGATGAGCCCCTTTTCAGAGAGAGTGCCATATTCTTCGTTACAGCTTTGAGGGATGAATTCCGTAAATACTTGGAAAGCCATGGAGTTCACAATGTTGCCTCATACAGATCTCAGTCCTTGATAGCCCGCCTTAAAAGGCACTATGAAGTAGGTGGCAATTGTAAAATAATGGTTGTGCCACAGAAAGGATTTTCTAGCCTGATTTGCTCAGCAGAAATAAATGTTGGCTGCATGCTCTCCAAGTTGAAGGAACTTAAGGAGACAGCTGAAGAGGCAGAGTATGAGAAGAAAGTGATGATGAGTTGACAACTGATGACACCATAGTCTCTTCCTACAACACTGCAAAGAGAATACGGAAGGAGCTCCAGGATCAACGCAAGGCAGAGAAGCAGGCACTGAAGGTGGCAAGAGAAGCCAGAACGGCTCCAGACAGTGGAAGTCACCAGATGCCTGGAAGTATGACTGAAGACCCGTCACTGCAGCTAGAGATATCATACCTGGAGGCATCCCGAAGAGTGAGCTGTAACCTGTATAACCACCTGGCATGGATGATAACAGATGCATCCCCAGAGTTAGGTGAGGACAGCCGGGTGAAAGTCAGTCCTACGCAGCAAGAACAAGTTCTCAACCTTGCCCAGGATGTCTGCCAAGCAGTTGCCAAGATCCCAACACCAAAACACATTGGAACAGCTTTGCACATCCTCAAGGAAACCAGAAGCAAGTCGACTGTGTCACTCCTAAATAGATTTGGGAACAGCATCAGCTACCAAGAAGCACAGTGATATATTAAAACAATGGCAAAATCAGTTGAAGAGCAGGCAACTAAGGATGGTGCCTTCATACCAACGAACCTCAAGGTTGGACGATTCACACAGTTTGCATTTGATAACCTTGACTTCCAAGAGTACACAAAGGATGGACGAACACTGCATGGCACAACACACGTCATATTCCAGTACAAGAATCCAGATTAAGACCCCACACCAATGGTTAGTTTACCTCTGCTGAAAACCCGCCAATCATCCCTGGAATCTTCTCAGCCTTGTCAAACCAAGGAAAGCCACCTCAGTCTAAAAGATCGTCAAAGGAGTAGCTCCCTGGTTGGAGTTGAAACAGAGCCTAAGCTACCTGTGTGTCTAGCAGAACCTCTTTACCACCTGAGCATCCTGTGGCATTTGGTGCATAGCTGCCCTACTGTACTCTTGGAGGACCTGAAACCAAGCTGTGCTGCTCCAATATGGAGTTCATTCCAGGCATTTCTCATCCCAGGTGCCACCCCTGCAACTGTGATCAGCTATGGTCCTTTCTTCCCCAAGTCACCAACAAACCCAGATGTGGTTGAACAGTCAGTTCGGTACTGCATGGATGTGTCGAGAAAACATGGCCAAGAGTATGCCATCATCACATGTGACCAAGCAATCTATGAGGTGGTTCTGAGTCTGCAAAAGAAGAACCAAGAGAAGTATGCCAAACTTATCTTGCGCATGGGTGGCTTCCACATTGCTCAGAATTTCCTTGGAGCCATTGGTCATTTGATGCAGTCCACTGGAATCGAAGACATCATGGTCGAAGCTGATGTCTGTCTCCGTGGAAGAGCAAACAAGATCATCAGTGGGAAAGACTACTATGCAATGCTGCATGCCCACACTACTGTGTATGCAGCCATGTTTGCCTTACACTGGGAAGCATTTGCCAGATGGTTGGTCATTGAAGAGAAGGACCTGGAGTACATGTGTGTGCTTGCCAACAATGTCCAGCTACTCCTAGATGCCCTGTCAGAAGAGGATGTAGATGTGCTGCTAACTCTCAAACAAGCCCCGCAGCTGAGGCGAGGATGAACAGGATGTCACTCAATGGTCGAACATTTCTTTATTTTTAACCAACAGGTTACGAACCTTGAAAAAGAAAACACACAAAATACAAACATACATCATTCAAGTACCCTCAACTCAAAGCTAACACACAATATAACTCACTCACTCTTGCAATCACTCACCAGTCCGTCCTCGTCCAGTCATACCAAAGAGTCCCCGCTCTGAAGCTGTATTAACTTTCTTGACGTCACCCCCAGAACGTAAATCAGCCAATCACAGCAGCTCCTTAACTGAGACTCCGGATACACGCATTTCTCACCAATAGAATTTCGCAATAAAAGTCCTTATCAAGCACACAGAAATCACATACAATCGAAACTGAAATAAATATCATTATTATTATCAACACTCAGATTCACTTATGTAACTAACAATTCAAACAATGTTACAATTTAACTACATGTAAGCGAAATAACTTTCACAAGTTTGTACTTAAACTAAAATCTCTGACTAAACACAACTCAAATCCCACCACCCCATAGAAAGTAACACAGCAGAGAAGGCATCTTCTGCGTGTGCTGACTGGTGTGTGACTGGTTGTTTGAAGACATTCTGGGTCGAGTCTTGTAAAGGCTTCACGTTGGTCTGCAGAAGCCCGTGTCTCCTGAACCCTCGTCTGCCTCCTCTGTGTGAGAGAGTGTTTTTGCGCCGTTTAGTTTTGTATGTTTATTCTAGTTAGCGATATTGCCTGCCCTGTTGTGCAGTGGTCTTTTGTTATTTTGTGTTGTTTTTGAAGTCCAGTAAAAGACTTGTTACTTCACAAACTGCCTCTGCCTCTTCTATGCAATTGGGTCCAAACACTGCGTTATGCTAAACGTTTTGTCCATATTACATGACATTACATTACAGTCATTTAGCCGGTGCTTTTATCCAAAGTGATTTACAATAAGTGCATCATTTAACGTAGGAAATCAGGAGAACTACTAGTCATCAGAGGTCATAAGTGCATCTAAGACCAAACCAGTGCTAAAGTAAAAGCGCAAGAAAGAGATTTTTTTATTTTTAAACGAGTGAATACAATAAGTGGTAAGAACAAGTAACAGGGTAGAAGTTCTTGAAGAGGTGAGTTTTCAACCTGCGCCGAAAGATGGGCAGCGACTCCGTTGTCCTGACATCAGTGGGGAGTTCATTCCACCGCTGTGGGCCAAGACAGAACAGAGCCGCTACCGGGTCGATCAGCGGCAGGGCTTGACCATGGCCTGGGGATAGGAAGGTGCTGTTCCTTTCACTGCCCTGTAGGCTAGCACCAGAGTCTTAAACTGGATGCAAGCAGCTACTGGGAGCCAGTGCAGGGACGTGAGAAGGGGAGTTGTGTGGGAGAACTTAGGGCGGTTGAACAC